>NC_043959.1:2608543-2728543 GCF_902148855.1 Sphaeramia orbicularis
TGGGGAGGACAGAGGGGGTGGAGCCTAGCCCCAGCCCCACCCCCAACCCAAAGCCGGGGATGAAGGTCACACAGAGAATGCTGTACTCTTTTTAGTTTAAATTTTTTACACAGATTTTCATGAAATATAATGTTTTCACTCCTTTACAAACATCTACAGCTGTTTTAATATACCTTTCATTTTCACAATGGTTTTCTGAATTAAAGTTTCATGTGTTGAAATGAAATAGTTTTGTTGCCAGTAACTTCTCCAAAACGGAGTCCCCAGATGCTCCAGATAAACATTAGATTTGATGAGTGTTTTCCCTGATGTTAACGATTCTGTGGCTCAGCCTGAGCACAAACAGTTTGCAAACCTTTGGAGAGACATAATGAAAACCCCAAACTGTGCTCGCTCTTGCTTATTTCCTCAGTTGATCATAAAAAAAGTGCATAATTTCTACCAAGTCGACTCCTTTGTGGGTTTTCTCAGGAGGTTTTAATGGTTTTTGACTCTAAGTCAGAAAATTAAATTTAGCAGTAAATTGCCTCTAGAAGAAATATTCATCTGAGGTAACAATGTGTAATCATACTTAAGGTGTTTTCCATTCCGTCACATGCCAATATTTGACTAACAGCTGCGTTGCACATCCTTGCATGTGGATTCAGCTGTTGTTCCAAATTTGTCCGATGCTGAAACAGCTGTGAAGCAAAAACATGATGTCCTTACAGTTCAAATCCCATTTCTGTTCCTGTTTTTAGAGTCACCTTTTTCCTCTGTATATCCCTGTACTTTAGTCTGGGCTTCATTACAGTCTCTGAACTCAAAACATTAAGGATGCCCTCTGAAACCCACAGAGAACATATGAGCTGTGGACATCCATGTGTGTGTGTGTGTGTGTGTGTGTGTGGGGGGGGGGGGGGGGGGGTCTGTGGAGGATGCTTCACTGTCAGAGTTGAATTATCTTCTTCAGGTTTCCGTCTGGCACAGACCAGTGAGACCCAGAGGATGAGCACAGTGGATGTGTCTTGATATATTGTAGGTCTTACACAAAGTACACAATCCAATATTAACTACTTTTTATACAAAAAAAGCAGTTCAAAAGTGCCCTCAGTGCACTTGACTATTCATTACAGGACATACGCGTCAAAAACCAGCAGCTTCGTTGCCTTCATTGGAGACACAGACATGAGTATGAGGTTACTAACTTTCATTATGAACATCATCCAGTCCTTTATGAGCCTGTTGCCTGGATCTGTTTCCCTTTGATATCTTTAACAACAGAAAAGCAGCTCACAGGTAGGGATGGAAATCCATAAGAATTAAATGATTCCAATTCCATTGTCGATTTTGCTTATTGATCCAATTCCTTATTGATTCTCATCGATTCTCATTGCGTGAGGGAATAAAAGAGTACAAACAGGTGTGTTGCATTAACTGTCTTTTATATTTCCATCTGACAGAAAATAGAACATATAGAGTATGCACAAATAATAAGAACAGATGATGCCAGGCCTGGAATAGGGGCGGGGGGGGTGGGGTGGGGGGGTGCAGTGAAAGTGAAACTCCAGACTCTTTACTAATTCCTCTATTGCTGCGTTTCCACTACATGGAACCGGTTCGACTCTGCTCGGTCCCATTTGTTGTGCTCCTCATTTCCTTTCCCCTACCTTCAGAAACTTGTATTTGAGGGGTACAACATTTGTTGCCCGCACCGGAACCAGAACTGGGCCCAGATGACGGCCTGGTGTTCACTCTGACACTAGATTCACAAGCACCGCTGAGTAGAATCAAATATGTGACATTCCTGTAAATGGATCACATGTGGACAAATGTTTGAACAGACTGGAGGGATTCCACCGTTTAGAAGAAATGGAAGCTTTGACAGTGTTCAACTGGACCTGGTGTGGTCTGTTTGGAGCTGGTGTGGTCTGTTTGGACCGTTTCTGCCTCAACACCATGTTGGGTACGTTCTGACCAAAACAATGCAGCATGCGGGTGATGTCATCGCGCATGCACAATGAAGGCAGAATCGTTAAGCAGGCAGGCAAACGATTCCAAGGAATTGAGCTACTGGGAACCGGTTCTCAAAAAGAACTGGTTCTGGATTCCCATCCCTACTCACAGGCTCACATTACTTGGTAAAATCCACAAAGCCAAATCAAGATTAAAGCACTTTATTTTTCTGCTGCGTCTTATTTATCCTTGCATTCAGAAACAACCCTTAACAAATGTTTTGTTTCAGATCATCTTAACGGTTCAGTACACAGATTTGCATGTGCTTGTGTGTTTACCAGTTGATTGTTGGCATAGCTGACTCCCTCGAAGCTAACACTTTGCTCATATTTACACTGTTGCTGTTGTCGTGGAGTAGAAAAGACGCATTGGTAAACTAGGCAGCAAGGATGAGGAATTTCATAGAAAAGAAACCACAGAACCTCAGAGAAGGACAGCAGTCGATGCTGTCAGAAACCAGGCCTGTTTATGTCCAGACAGAAATCATTCTCCTCTAAAAGGCAGCTGACAGCCCACTGGGAGATCGCCAAAAGGCACCTGAGCAACTGTCAGAACCAAAAGAAGCAAAATCCTCTGGTCTGGAGAAATGAAGAATGAACTGTCTGACCATAATTCCCAACGGTGAAGGGGAAGGAACGACGGCACTCAGCATAACCTCATTATTATCATCCCTACAGTCAAACACAGTGGCAGCATGTGGGGCTGATTTTCTGCAAAAGGGACTGAGAGACGAGACAAGTGAGAGGGAAAGACTGATGCAGAAATATTTAAAGCCTGATAGAGGACGTCAGGCCGGGGGTACAGGTTTAGATTCCAGACAGAAAAGTGGACTGTAGAGAAGACACAAGAAGCTACAGGAAACTAAGGCGTCCCACATAAGGATGGGCTTTAATTCACTGCTATAAACCATGGGCGAGATTTGACCAAAAATATGTGTCATGTCAGTAGCTCAATATCAGGGTTATAGTGTTTCAGCCAACAGGTGGATGGGATCATAAAGTTCATATAATGAGGAAGATGGAGGAGTAGGGATGGGAATCCAGAACCAGTTCTTTTGAGAACCGGATCCCAGTAGCTCGATTCCTTGGAATTGTTTGCCTGCCTGCTTATCGATTCTGCCTCCGTTACACATGCACGATGACGTCACGTGTACGCTGCATTGTTTTGGTCAGAATGTAGACAACATGGAGTTGAGGTAGAAACGGTCTAAACAGACCACACCAGGTCCAAACAGACCACACCAGGTCCAAACAGACCACAGCAGGTCTAAACAGACCACAGCAGGTCCAAACAGACCACACCAGGTCCAGTTGAACACTGTCAAAGCTTCCATTTCTTCTAAACGGTGGAATCCCTCCAGTCTACTCAAACATTTGTCCCACACATTTACAGGAATGTCACATATTTGATTCACTACTCAGCGGTGCCTGTGAATCTAGTGTCAGAGTGAACACCAGGCCATCATCTGGGCCCAGTTTGGTTCCGGTTGTGGGCAACAAACGTACCCCCTCAATACAAGTTCTGAAGGTAGAGAAAAGGAAATGACGTGCACAACAACGGGAGACGAGCAGAGTCGAACCTGGTTTCACGTAGTGGAAATGCAACAATAGAGGAATTAGTAAAGAGTCTTAAGTTTCACTTTCACTGTACCCCCCCACCCACCCCCCCCCCATCATTTTGTTATTATTATTTGTGCATACTGTATATGTTCTATTTTCTCTGTGCAGATGGAAATATAAAAGGCAGTTAATGCAAACACACCTGTTTGTACTCTTTTATTCCTTCACCCAATGAGAATCGATAAGAGAATCAATAAGGAATCGGATCAGTAAGCAAAATCAATAACGGAATCATTAAATTCTTATCGATTCCCATCCCTATGGAGGAGGCATTATCGATGCTTTCTGCTTGACCTCAGATCTAATTTACAGAAGGACCAGAACACTGTTCAGAGGGTCCACATCAAATGAACAAAACCAGATTGACTAGATTTTTCCCTGACACACCAGACTTTGCTTAAAGTCATTTTTTGTCACTTTTTGTCTCATCTTCAAGTCCTGGTGTCTGTGCTCTGACAAAACTGGTGTCATTGTGAAAACCCATCCATAAAAAGCATCATATGTTAAGTGGTTGGTATTTTTCACTATTAAATAGTTAATATGAGACGTGGTTGATCATCTGAGACAGCTCTGTAGGTAAAACAGTCACTGTCCAATAATGTTGAATAATGTTTTACCCTTTAACCTCTGAGACAGTATTCCAGGGAAATGTGCTGCTGTGAATTTGACTGTTTCAGGTTCATAAAAGTTGCTGTGAGTATGTGTTTGTGTTCCTTTTCTTCACTGGTTTTGTTTTACTGTGTGTTTTAGGGTCAAAACAGGGTGGAACAAGAAAAGCACTCGGAGAGCGCAGACCTCCACCAAGACAGATCTGACCCTCTGACCCCCCACCACCACCACCACCTCCGATCACCACCAAAATCTAATCATTTCATCCTTGTGTCAGTATTAACATTTACTGAAAATTTCATGAACATCCGTACATAACTTTTTGAGTTATCTTGCTAACAAATAAACACGCACGCACACAAAGCAACGTGATCACAATACCTCCTGGTGGAGGTAATAACAGAAAAAGACACAGAGAGGAACTGAAGTTTGACAGGTTTTTATTAAATAAGGCACTCAGAATGTGCATCAATAAGAGATTTAGGATGTTGACCATGAACTGTGAACTGGAACACACTGAACAACAAGTATTTGAATTTAGGCGCAGTAGTTTTTGTTTTGGGGTTCTTTTTTTTTTCCAAATCAGTCCAGCTGCTTTTTGGCACCTGGTCGAACTCCAAAAAGCAGTAACACGGTCAGAACTTGGTAAAAAAAAAAAACTGTAAAAATAAAATAAATAAATAAAGGAAAATCACCACAGCAAACAATAGTTAAAACAAAAAACACAAGTGGTGTTTTTTAAAAAGCCCAAATCATCTATTTTTATAGCAAGTGTCGCTCATTACTGTGTTTTACCCCCCAATCCACAGGCGGTGCAGGGTGTATGAGCATGCTCAGATGTCAGTGGAAAGTGCAAGTCTATTCTCTCAACACATTTTGAGATTTTTCCTATTGAACAAACAGTTGAATTTGTATGAATGTTTAAAATAAATCATACATTCAGAGTGCTCACCTCAGACATGTTGGGGGTTAAAGGGTTAAACCTCTGTTCCTACCCATAAGATTTTAGAAGACAGGTCAGATCAAGTCAAATGTATTTGGACATTCTGAGAATAAATGTGCTCATGCCCCAAACGTTGTACAACACTGACTCATCATAGTCTTGTAATTTGAGTTTAGGAAGGGTTCAGTCATTCATTGGAAGTGTCACACATCTATGTTCAACGTCCTAAATAAGAAAGGCTTACAGTATTTTTCTGTCCTCATAAATGCAAGAAAAAGTGAAATTGTGGCATCAAATGCATCAAATGAAATTGAGGTCTTTCTGAATCAGATGATGTTTGACCCTGATGCTGTAGAAACGTACCATAGATATTCTAAAGTCCTGTTTAGACAGGCTTTTCACAGCCCACCATCATGTCCTGTTTTGCATGTACCATTTTATATTTGAAGTATTTCTTCAGGGGCTTTCGTTTTCTCTGTAACAGCTTGACATTCCTTTGCATGAAAAGTGCTTTATAAATGCAAGATCTTATTATTAGTGAATGAATAAAATAGGGATGCACCGATCCAATACCAGTATCGGGCACCGGCTCCGATACTCAGTGTGTGTACACGTATTCATATTCGTAAAAGTAATCCGATACAAATACACCAATACCACTTACAGCTGTGTGACATACCCAGTTCAGTGCAGCAGGTACGAGGAGGAGGAATAATGTGTGTGAGTGTGAAGAGTGTGGAGATGGAACCAAATAAATGAGGCTGATCAAAGTAAGGCTGACTGACAGTAGCGTTCAGACACAGACAGATACAGACGCAGCCTTCTGTCTGTAATCTGAGTACATTCCATCTGTTTTCCAGCTGATGGAGGATGAGTACCCAGACAGAGAATACCAGCGGAACCGAGGAGGTAGAGGATCTGTTCAAAGAGAAAAACTACTGACACATTTAGGACAACTACCCAGGGCTGGACCGGTTTACATCCTACTGATAATACTATGGGGGTACGGAGCGGTGCGGACCGCCACCAGTGGAAGTGAAAACCAAACTTGTGTCTCATTTGTCTTTTCTCTTCCTGCTGAAGCTAAACTTTTAAACCTTACCAGAGAAAACGCTGCAACATTAGTATCACAGTAGTGTTCCTCTGTCGTCTACAGGTTTGTTATTACTGACTTTCTTCTTCTTCTTCTTCATTAAACTTTCCTCTTCTTCGTGGTATTTGTCCAGTATGGTTAATTCAGAGCGGCGCCCCCTGGTGGATTAACTGACAAACGCTCATTCCAACACATTAAATGTCAGTAGCAGCACTTTGTTCCAGTCAGACTAATGACAACGACAATAAAGCACATTTACAAAAGGAACTAACAACTGGAATGGGATTATTAAGTACTCGTATCGGTACTCAGTATTGGCAAGTACTCAAATGTAAGTACTAGTACTCGGTCTGGAAAAAAGTGGTATCGGTGCATTCCTAGAATAAAACATAATAATACAGAGATACATGCATTATGTAGAAATGTAGTTGTGTACGCTATTTTTGGTGCCATTATAACCTGTTTTATCTGTAGTACTATTGTTAATTTGTTTCCATGGTTTTACTTTGTCACATCAGTGATGCCATCTGACCCTCATGGAGTTTTTCAGCTCTTCCTGAAACTGTTTCCTTTTACAGATTTTTAATTTTCTTTCCAGAAAATGAACTCTAATTGAAATTTTTAAATTAGGAGCCTCTTTTCTTAATTTTTCATTTCCAAGAGTCATTACTGAAGAGCACGTTGTGAAATTCTCTGCTAGCAAATTCAAATTACAAAATCTAAATATTACAAACTGAAATGTATTCTCAATGAAGACCTAAGTTCAGCTGTTTGTCCTTTTTCTCTCATATTGGTCATCTAGAAAAGCACATCAACACCACTGATGTACTTTTCAGTCAGTCAGTCAAATAAAAACCGTTCGATTGAATAGTCCCTGTCTGATAAGTGGTGGTGATTTTTCTCAGCATAGTCTTCAAGATCTAGTTTCAAAGAGAGGGGAAATCACACAACAAATGTCAGACAGAGACGTCTGGTTCCTCGGCCTCATTCCTGAATCATAAAAAGTGATATGTATCCATGGTCTGCAGAAATGTTAGAACTGCAGCAGTTCATTGTGGAAATTGGGTTAATCCTGGAGTTTCTGAGCCAGAGTCCAGACATGAACCCAATAAGAGCATCTCTAGAGAGACCTTAAAAAGGTATTGACTGGCACGCTCAGTCCAACCCAATTGAGCTACAATGATTCTGCCAAGAAGACGGGGAGAATCTTCCAAATGAAAGGTGTGCCAGGATGGAAGGAGCATTCCAAAGAACCCTGGAGGCTGCCGCTGCTGCCAGAGGAGCTTTAACATAGAATTAAATGAAGGGTCTGAATACTTACCAAAGTGGACTATCCCAGTTTTACATCTTTAATGAATTAACAAATCACCCAAAAACAATCAGTTTTTACTTTGTCATTGGAGAACTGTGGATACATTCATTGGATTTAATATGTTTTCCCCTGTTTTTCTATGATCTTCATCAACATATCTTTATGTACATATAGGTCTGCTCCATCCTACCTTCTGACCTACATCAGTCGGAGAACCACAGTCACTTATCATCTTTGTTCTCAGGATCTTTTCTGTTTGTCTATTCCTAGGAAGTCGTGTTTTTCTGACATTATCACCAAAAATTGGACCAATGGCCCTGAATCTTAGCAGCCAAATTAAAAGCTTTGGGAAATGTATCCAGATGCCATTTTTTCACACCCAGTTCTGTGTATTTATTCTATTACAGAAATAGTCCATATTTTGCTCATATTCCAATCAGATCTGTAAAAAATTCAAATTCACACTTGATATCATTGATACTGATTTATTGGATCAATCCACTTCCTATCTGTTATAATGGGAAAATTTTTCAAAGTCGCACCAAATCCAGAATCAGATCCAGATCAAATAATTTCAATCCCTTGTGTTGACATCATCATACAGAAGCTGTATACCAAGTCTGAAGTCAATCAGAACTGGAGTTTTGGAGAAGAAGACGATTGTAATTTTTTGTAATGGACGACAGATGACACTGCATGACGACAGTAGCTTACATCCTGTCGGCCGGTAAAATAAGAACAGTCCTAGTGCTCGGGCCTTATTTGCTCCAGTCGACAGGCTAACAAACCCTCCTGTGTCAGCAGCACCTGAACTTTATTCCACCAAGGCCTGTAATGACTTTGCCAAATTCTTTACAGACAAAATCCAAAATATTAGACAAGTAGTTGGTTCATCAGCAGCAGGTTCAGGACATACACTGTGGTCCACCCAAAACCAGTTCAAACACCGTGACACAGTTTTATCCCATTAATAACAAAGTTCTGGGGGACATCTTCTGCCAGTTGAACTCCTCCTCCTGCTGTTTGGACGTCCTGCCCACAGGTTTTCTTAAAAGGTCTCAAAGACTTTGGCGTCAGATCTGTTACAGACTGAACTCGTCTTAGCGTCAGGTGTTTTCCCAGAGCCACTGAAAACAGCTGCAATTAAACCTCTGCTAAAAAGAGACAACCTAAAAAGACACAGACGACGCTCTCCCAGTGCTTTTCTAGAAAAGACAGTGCAGACCTCTGCCAAGGCAGATCAGTGGGGCCCCCCATGCCCCCCCCGATCACCACCAAAATTTAATCATTTCTTCCTTGTGCCAGTATCAACATTTCCTGAAAATTTCCTGAAAATCCATCCATAACTTTTTGAGTTATCTTGCTAACAAACAAACAAACAAACATGGGGGGGGGGGGGGGGGGGGGGGCAGATCTGTCTTGGTGGAGGTCTGCGCTCTCTGAGTGCTTTTCTTGTTATGTATTGTTTTCGTTTCATGTATGAAAGTTTGTGTCTGTAACAGTTAATGTACTGGCCCGTCTTGGCCAGGGACACACTTGGAAAAGATTTTTAATCTCAGTGAGGTTTTCATGGTTAAATAAAGGTCAAATAAAAAAATGAAAATCTAGCGCCTGTGTCATGTCCCGTCAGGTGTGTTAATCATGTTAATGTTAGTGTTTCATGTCTGGTCTGTGGTTTTCAGTGTGTCGTCTTTGTTTGATTCGTCACTTTATGTTCAGTTCCAGTCGTTCACATCTGCTTCTGTCTTGCACTTGTTTTATTTCGTACACATCTCTTCCCTCTTGTTTCAGACCCTGACTTCCTCCCTTTGTGTGTTTTCCCACCAGTGTGATTGTTAGCCCGCCCCTGACTGGTGTCACCTGTGTTCCCCTCCTCAGGTATAAGTAGTCCTGTCTCCGTTGTTGGTGCCAGTTCGTCGGAATCTGTCACTGCATTCACGTCAAGCGGCCAACCAGGTTTTTTTTCATGTTTGTCAGTTTTGTGCTTCAAGTTTTTTTTTCTGTAAGAGTTTTTTGTTTATCATAGAGATTTCTTGGTAGTTTTATATATCCTCCTTGAGAGCGCTTTTTGTTTCACTTTTTCAACATTAAAATACTTTTGTTAAAATCTTCAGTTTTATGAGAGTTGTGCATTTTAGTCCACCATGTTCTGTATCAGGGACATTACACTGTGTCATAAAGACAGCATAAGATACAGAAAAATAAAGACAATGAAAAGAAAAGAGGAAAAAAAGACAGCACATATTCCAACTACATTAGGATTACTTTCTGACTCACATCCACTGTCATCCAAAAGAAACTCTGCCACCACACATAATCAAGGCATTGAGGATCGTTGTATAGAACACTAATTGTGGGAGTAATTAGTGGTAATTTCTGGGAGACAGAGTGGTCCTTTCACAGGCAGATGGCCACGCTGATGAACAACCAGATAGCAGCCTGATGCACAGCTCTGCTCTTATCAGCAACATCTTTTCCTGCACTTCAGCTGGTTAAACAAGCTAGGAAATCACACTGGCATGTCTCCTAAGCCCCCTTTTTTCATTTAACAATAAAAAAAAAATAACATTACTAAAAAGAAAGGGGTAGAAGAAATATAGGTTTTAGTGGCACTATGAATTTCAAAATGTGTCAGTGGGGTATTGTGTGAGAAGACAATTCATCTAATGAAGGAAAAAAGATGTCAGGTGGTAACAAAAGGCTTATTTGTCTGGAACTGGTAAGATGATCAGGTTAACCTGATATTATATGTGTCAGTGTGACAGAAAAAAGTCTGGAAAAGTGTTTCTCTGAGACAGGAAATATCCTGCACCCAACAATGTAGTTTCCTCTAAAGTTTGGTGATAGAAATGTCATGTGTTGGCCTTGGGAAATGAAACCTGGTTTAGTTGCTCAGAGATGTTCTGTATGTCGGCCAGTCTGGGAATAATTAGCCGATTAATGCAGAGAGGTTATGAAACTGTTTGTCATTCACATAAAACAGTCTAGTGGAATGTTTCAGACCCATGATAATTTTCCCTGTAGTTTTATGAGGAAAATGTCATCTATTCCGTTTGGTTGCAAATAAATGCGCGCTGCACAAGTAGCATAATAAGTTAAATATCAGGTAAAAATGTTAACAACATTGTGCAAAGAAAAAACAAAAACATATTCTAGTCTTATTGTGGTGTCATCACAAATATATTTATCATATTTTTTCTACAAAAAGTACTTTGTGAAAACTTAGTCAATCATTTTGCTCAAAGAATGTATGTTTTTGCCAGTATTTGTATTTTGGCTGTAGTGTTTCTCCAGTTTGGGACAGATCATAGTGACTGTTTGTGTGAGTTGTGGGTGACATTTTCATTTTTTTCATTTATTTCGTTCATGGTTGTGCATTTCATCAGCAAACATTTAATAATCATCAAGTGAACAAACATGTACACACTCATGCTCAAAAAGGAGCAGGATGAAGAAAATCTGATATTTCCTGCCCCCTTCTAAATAATAATAGCCTAAATGGTTAGCCATACACAACTAGATATAAAGTCATTCTGTATGAAGTCAGACAAACCAAACTAAATACATCAAAGATAATACAAAATGAATACAAAACCAAGTGCAAAACTACATGTTCAGGAAGTATACTATATACTAAACAGTGACCACAGCCAGAGATACTAAAACTAAAGCTGAAATATTCCACTCAGGCTGGAAATATCATGTCTAACCTGCAGCTGCTTTGCTTAAGCTTCACTCATTTGGATCACTGATTAGTCAAACATTTGGTGAGTTTGGTTACTTTTCATAAACCTACTTCATACTCCACAAGTGAGAGCAGTGTTTTTGTTTATTTTCTCAAGGGTGGCAAGAACAAGAAAGCCAGGAACATTTCGTACTTCACAAGAAACTCTAGTGCGAGCTCGTGGAGGTCCGCTTGTTTTTCCGTGTTAACCACACACACTTCGAATTTCTGAGCAGTCACACAGTCGTCCTTGCAGACTGCACGAGTAGGAGGTTCTGCCCGGACGGTGTCAAGAACAAGCTGCAAGAGGAAATTTCACGGTTCTCGTAGAGTATGTAGCAGGTTTTACTCTCTGATTTTATGTAGAGGAAAAGAAACTTAAAAATGCATGTATGTTTCATCCATTTTTAAGCACGTGACGTATCACCCAAGAGCCTCAGTCTGTTACAGCGTCTCAACTGACACCTTTCTCACAAAATCATCATTTAGTTATCGTTGCAGCCACGGCCTAGAAGGCTGGAGAGTTGGTTTGTGACTGAAGGGTCATCGGTTCAATTTCCCAGACTGCCACAAATTGTTGGCTGATGTGTTCTGAGCAAGGCACTTCAGGCTCCACTCCCTGGTATTTGATGTGGCCAGGCCCACTGCTGAGTGTGTGGTGTGTTCCTGCACGTTTCTACTGCTGAGTCCAGTACAGAAGGTCCATTTGGTGTGTGCTGCGTGTGATCTGTGTATGGGACAAATAAAGAATCTTAATCTTAGTTCCTGTTCAATCATATTTAGTGGTGTAGTAATTTTTCTAGTCTAATCACAGAGGTCGTCTGCTGGTTGGACATGACAGTTTTTCACTAAATAGTTGTTTGTTCAGGTAACGGAGCCACTTCAGTGATCCATTCACACAAATCCTGTTAAATATCGCAAGGAAGTGTTGGAATAACGTGGGAGCCAGAGGGAGCTCAGCTCCATAGAATGAAGACATGGCTCCCATGAAAGCAACAAAGTCCAAAATCTGTGGAGGTCCCTCAATGTCGAATTAGATTTTGATGGTAAATAAAGCTAATTTTCCATCCTTGTGAGGTATTATCATGAAAGAGTTCAATCAAATGTAGGAAAATAAGGAACATCAGTAGGCCAGTTCTTAGGGCTGTCTAATCTGATCTGAAGATCGTATTGGCTGCTGATTTAGCATTTTTTAGAAGATCGGGTCAGGACTTAATCACATGATCGAACGATTCCAGTTTTCACATGTTTTCAGCGCTGTTCTTCTCAAACTGAGCGTTTACAAAACGTGCTGCAGCTTACAGAACAGGTAAGTGGCACTGAAATAACTTAGAGCATTTTCTCTTAATAATTATCAGCTTTGTTATGACTCTTTTACTATTAACAATCAAGTGAAATATCTCAAAAATAAATAAATAATGGAGCTTTTTAATATAAATTTTTCTCTAAACAAATAAATTAGTCTCAACATGAACTACAACGCTGCAGCAAAGTGACTGTAAAGAGACTGCTGAATGAAAACTGAATGTAGAGCACACAGAATAAAAGGTTTAGTTCTTACCGGATTTTTTTTATTTGTAAAATCTAAGTTATCTGATTACTTGATCATTTATTGTTTAATATTTAAAAATATATTTTTAAAGTTTTGTCTGTTATAGTTTTTATAAGAGGTATAATATACCACAAATACTGGATTGGACTTGGTTCTTTATATGACCTGCCTTAGTGTAGGTTTGTTAAAAAAAAAAAAAAGATGTTACTGGCTGTGGAAGGTCAATGCAGTTTTTCTTTCACTATTAAGCTTATCTGACAAATTAAAGGCCCTAAATACTTTAAATGCTTTGCTTTATAAACGCATGATTCCTCTGCCACCTGTGTGTCTGGGGCTGTCTCTCTGGGAGAGCACATGTTGTCGGTATAATTATATTTAGGCTACTTGTGCAACTTTTTTATTTGGAGACAGACCCCCTTATTCGAACCCTGCCGTAAGGTCATGGTGTGTTCACGCTGATTAATATCCTGCATCTTTAGTCAGAAAATCACTGTAATAGCTGATTAAATTTAAGCGGTTTCAGGCCAAAGGCCAAAGTCTGGAAAAAAAAAAAAAAAAAATTACTAAATTCCCATTTGCTAGCATGAGATGAAATCATAACTTTGTTCTCTGTCATAGTGACATTTCAAATATATTTTACTGCATACAAGAAATTTGTTATACTATCGAAGGAAGCAAAGTATAGCCATTCTTAATTTCTCTCAAATTTCTGAGATAATCAGCTTTATCCCCTGGTGTGAACATCTGTAGCGTCACAGCACAAGCTGATGGTTGCATGTTTACCTCCGCCAAGGAGGTTATGTTTTTGCCAGGGTTTGTTTGTTTGTCTGTCCGTTAGTGTGCAACATAACTCAAAAAGTTATGGACAGATTTTGATGAAATTTTCAGGGTTTGTTGGAAATGGGATAAGGAAGAAATGATTAAATTTGGTGGTGATCGGGGGTGGGGGGGCCCACGCGGGGGGCCACTGATCAGCCTTGGCGGAGGTCTGCGCTCTCCGAGTGCTTCTAGTTTTCCTCTTTTTTGTCCTGATGAAATACTGACTTTGAGCAGGTTCAAACCTCAGGTGGTACCAGACTAATCTGGTTTATTAATGGACACTGAGAGACTCAGTTCCAGGGTGTAGGAGCATGTAAATAGTTGAACTGGAGTTCTGGCCAATGGTGAGGTTATTCTCTGCATGCACCAAGGGTAAATCTGAATTAACATTAATAATTCAGTCTAATTATACCACGGCAGCAGTCATGTAAACACCTCAGTCTTGTGTTGTTTATCATATTCATTTATTTATGTTACCTGGTTATATTTTGTTGTTGAAATAAAATTAGTTCTCTCCATTACTGCAAATGTTGTGTTAATGGGGACAGGTGTGTATGTGCATATGCAGGTGGTGTATTTCAGTCTGTAACAGGGGACTGGCAGCACCTGGGTGAAGCCATACTTTAAAAAGAGACCACGTATTCATTTACTTCCAGTCATTTTGACTAGTTTAAGGATATTTTCTGGATTAGTACAGTCATTATTGACCTGAAAATGACCATCTGATATTACTAAAGGGCCTGGTCATGTGAGGAATGGAGTGAGAAAGCACTGTGCAGCAGTACTAATCATTCCATATCTGATTTTAAACTAATTTAGCAGTAACCGTAATACCTCAAATTCTAGGTCTAAGCAGGTACTTTAACATGCCATTAAGGAATAATAACCAAATATTTAATTAAAAAAAAAAAGAATTCATCATCATTGACAAAGTAAGAGTGAGGAGAAATAAGCAGCAGTTATTCAAGGTTTGGAAAAAATGTCAAAGTGCTGTTCCTCCAGGAAAGTGCAAATATTTAGGACTTTTTCTTAATATGAGAGTACATTATATCCCAAAATGAAATGATATTATTTTTGTTTTCATTTTAAAAGACATTATTCATGGTAATGGAGTAAGAATCCAAAGTGAGGTGTTTGTTCAGTGTGATCCACCAAAATAATATTCAAAGGTTGATTAAGATACTGATAAAATTGTCAGTCTTCGGCGACATGTGTTTCATTTCTATATTTAATATACATCTTTCTGGTGTTTTTTTTTTTTTTTTTTTTATAATAAATAACACTAAAAATCAATAGGATTTAATTATTATGAAATATCAGATTAGACAAAGGCATGTATTTGGAACATATTTCACATGCTATTACATTCTGAATTTATGCTGTATGCACTCATTCACAACCTTTACTGTTTTTAATTTACACGCTGTTTAATCAAAATGTTGTTTTAGAGCAGGGCTGTCAAAGTCATTTCTTTCAGGGCCACATTCAGCCCAATTTGATCTCCAGTGGGCCGGACCAGTCAAATAATAGCATAATAACCTATAAATAATGACATCTCCAAATTATTTATATGCAAAAAGAAGATTCAATTATGAAATCATTTACATTTTACAAAACTATCCAAACAAAAAAGATGTGAACAGCCTGAAAAACTGAAATTTCTGAAGAAAAATAAGAAGAAATAAGAAAAATTTGATCAATATTGTGCCTCAACTTATGATTTCTACATGTGCATTACAGATCAGATCTACCAAGACACAAACAGGCAGGATATTGTTAAAATTATACTTATATTCTTTAGACATTTCAGGTTGTTTACATTTTTCAGGTTATTGACATTTTATTATTAAAGCATATCAGAGTTTAATGTTCCTTGCAATAAATCAAGAGAAGAAATTGGAGTTGCTATTATTTACAGGCATCATGTCATATTTTTTTTTCACATTAAACCAAGATGAAAATTTGGAGTCATTATTTCTAGGTTATTATGCTGTTATTTTTGAGTTCGACATCCTTGACTGTTAATATCTTCTGCGCTTTGCAAAGTCATCCCAGGGGCCAGACTGGAACTTTTAGTGGGCCGGTTTTGGCCCCCCAGGCCACATGTTTGGCACCTGTGTTTTAGAGAAAAAAGAAACTGACCCTGGTGTTCACTTTGGCTTGGCCAGACCCTAAAGCAGGCCAGACAACCAGAATCTCATAACAGATCACACAAAGCAGGACATCTTCACATCTAAGAATCTGTGACTGTTAATAACTGTTGGTTGTAAAATGATTTCGCGGTGTATCCAGAAAGAGTTACTGGTGACTGTGGCTCTTCACTGTTCCAGTCTGGGAATGTATGTCTTAGAAAGATACAGATAAGACCACATTAATCCCCGGGGATGATAATATTCATGATGAAACACAGCTGTCAACTGAAACTAAAAAGGTTGTAAGACTTATTGGACTTTGATAACGTCATGACTGATGATGATTATGTGGTTTTACAGTGGACGGTTCAAAGGTCCTTTGAAGCTGCTCGTTTGTACAACATGGATGTACGACTCTGACACTAAACAGTTTCTCAGGTTACTCTGTGTGTTGTAGAAGAGGTGGTGGAAGGCCCCGGAAAAAACAGGCATTTGGAGTTAGTTTATTAGACCCGAGCCCAGATCTACATGTTGGTGAGGGCCTATTAAAACCACATGGTGCCGTTTTTTTTTTTGTTTTGTTTTTTTTTTACTTTCGCCACTTTGAATGCAGAGTTGCCCCCCTGAACGTTCAAAAAAAGTCAATTTTATTTGGCCAAAAATTCAAGCCCGGCGAAAAAATTTTTAATTGAAGTTGCCAAGAAAAATATTGCAAAATGACTCAGCAGCGCCCCCTCAAAAATCGAACACATTACGTGGATGGGAGCCCTCCCCCAATTTTTTCTACATAGAAAAATGAAACTTGGTCCAGACATAGCCCATGGTAGGACATGTAAAAAATTACATTATGGTCCCGCCCTAAACCCAACGGGAAGTCGGCCATATTGGATGGAAGTGTGGGCCTATAAAATCCCACCCCTCATACTTTCATCATCTCCTCCTGGGGTTTACATCCAATTTGGACCAAACTGGGTGAAAATCACCTACACACATGTGTGATCAAAAGTGATCACTTACATTTTTGATCAAATGTGGGGCATGGCTGTGATGAGCTCCTGATAAAGTGTTCATTTTCAGAGGTACAAAACTGTGCTTATCTGGCAGAATGTCGGATCGAGCCCACGATACAGTGTCCTCTCACTGTCGGTGGCCTCGGCGGTCACGCAGGAGGGCGAGGGCCTTAACACCGCTTGCGGTTTTAATTTAGTTTGTCTCAGGCTGAGAGACCCTTGAAGAAATTGGTGGGTGTGGACTAGGTGGCTGGTAGATGTTCACGGGTGGAAGAGGTGGAATTACTTCAGGTGAAG
Source organism: Sphaeramia orbicularis (assembly GCF_902148855.1). Lineage (NCBI taxonomy): Eukaryota > Metazoa > Chordata > Actinopteri > Kurtiformes > Apogonidae > Sphaeramia > Sphaeramia orbicularis. The sequence goes on from NC_043959.1 coordinate 2,625,649, forward strand.
TAGCAGGATTGGCCTACGCTTTCCTTCCTTATCTATGGGCTAAAGGTAAAAATTCATGCTACACTCTCCTCAGATCTGGAGACCGAAAGGAGCTGAGGACATGTAAAGACAACTACAGGAGGAAGCTGGAGGCCAAACTCCAGCAGAACAGAGTGAGGGACGTGTGGACGAGGATGAAGGGGAGGGACAGACACACATCAGGGAGCCTGGACATAGCAAACCACTCAAACAGTTCTTTCAACATGTTTAGCTCACCTACTGGTGGGGATGGGAATCTGCAGAAGTTTGCTAATGACTCAGCTGCTGTGGGGTGTATAAGAGAGGGAGAGGAGGGGGAGTACAGGACACTGGTAGACCACTTTGTGGAGTGGACTGAACAGAACAAAAGTTCCGTATGTAACTACGGTTCTATGAATCCCTACTGACCGCCACAGGCGGTGCTTCAAGCACTGAATGATCATCCTTGCGCATGCACAGGTCGAGTATTAATGACAACAAAGTCACCTGTGACCTCCCGGTGGCTCACATGAGTCTATATAGTCATGTGACACCGGAACCTCAGTCCCTTAATCTTCTCACGAGAGCACAAGGATTCCGAGGGACCAAGCACTCTGGCGGTCATCCGGGATTCATAGAACCGTAGTTACATACGTAACTTTTGTTCTATTTCATCCCTACTGACCGCCAGAGGCGGTGCTTCAAGCACTGGATGATGTATATCGACAAGGTCACGAGGAATCTGCAAAACTCCTGACAACAACTGCTACTACAATACCCACCTTAGTGAGGTGCAGAGGGTTGCTGCCACAGGATGCCTTGTAGCAGATGGGGTGTGGCTACATTCACCCTGCAGAACCTTGCAAAGGTGTTTGGAGAAGACCAGGAGGCTGCCCTGCATATAACCTCTAATGGCACTCCATTCATGGCCGCCCATGAGGTTGATAGGCTCCTTGTTGAGTGGCACCTGACTCCAGCAGGCAGAAGTTGACCCTGCAAGGTGTAGGCTTTAGCAATCATGTCCACAATCCAGTGGGCAAGACGTTGCTTAGAAAGAGCCTGACCTTTCTGTGCGCCAGCATAGCAGATGAACAGACTCTGTGGAAGTGATGTATGCCTCCAGAGCATGGACAGGGCACAGAGGCTCAAAGGGGGCCCCAGTGTCAAAACGGGCAAGCTGGAGTGGCTGGGTGTGGCCTGCCATTGATGGCACCTTTGGACTAAATGACACATCAGTCCACAGTGTAACACCTGAGTCATCAGGGTTCCACTGGCAACATGACTCACTTATGGAGAGGGCTTGTAGTTCACCCACACGTTTTGCAGAAGCCACTGCAATAAGGAATGCAGTCTTCAGTGAAAGCCATTTGAGGTCCACCCCCACTAGGGGCTCAAATGGAGGGGACCGAAGGCCCTCAAGCACCAGAGAAAGGTCCCATGCCGGTGCCATGGGGCATATGGATGGATGCAAATGCCTAGCACCCCTCAAGAACTGTGAAATTTCTTTGTCACGGCCCACCGAACAGCCATTCATCCCAACATGCCAGCAAGAAATAGCAGCCACATAAACCTTCAACATGGATGGAGACTCTCCTTGAGTCAACAATTCCTGAAGGAAGGCCAGTATGTCAGGGACTGAACAATGTACTGGGTCCTGTCCTTTGGCATGGGACCATTTCTCAAAACTGCCCATTTGTTAGCATATACCACACGTGTGGATGGTGCCCATGCATTAGCCATCGTGCGCCCTACCTCCCCATCAAATCAGGAGAAGGAGGAGCCGGGCCTTGCAGTGGCCAAACCCAGAGCTGGAGGCGATCCGGGCTGGGGTGGAGAATTCGCCAGCTGGGACAGGAGATCTCTCCTGGAGGGAAGGTGCATCGGTAGGCCGGAGCAAAGCCTGCACAGCAGAGGAAACCAAGTCCTTGCCGGCCAAAAGGGGGCCACCAAAAGGACCCTGTGCCCCTCCTGAAGGACCCTGAGGAGAGTCTGAAAAATCAGGGCGAATGGAGGAAAAGCGTAAAGGAGAGTGTGGGGCCAATTGTGTGCCAGTGCATCGCAGCCCAAAGGACTGGTGCTGTCTGTCAGGGAGAACCAAAGGGGACAGTGAACCACTTCTCTGGAGGCAAAGAGGTCTACTTCTGCTCTGCCAAAGGTCCTCCAAATGCAATCGACCACCTCGGGGTGAAACTTCCACTCCCCCGGAAGCGGCTTCTGACGTGACAGAAAATCTGCAGGCATGTTCTGTGGTCCTGGGATGTGGGCTGCCCAGAGGCTGGTAAAGTGTGGAGCCGCCCAGGTCAGGAGCTGCTGAGTTAAGCGCAACAGTTTCCTTGACCTGGTGCCTCCCTGGTGACTGATGTGAAAGACAACAGCAGTGTTGTCTGATCTCACCAGCACATGCCTGCCTCGCAAGCCTGGGAAGAAGTACTGGAGAGCCAGGTGCACAGCCAGCAATTCCAGGATGTTGATGTGTTCCCTGCTCTGCAGTAGGGGCCATGTCCCCTGGGCCACCCGCCCCTGCCATGTCGCACCCCAACCCGTGGAGGACGCATCTGTATGCACCACCTCCCTGCGTGATGGGAGGGAGCTAAGTGGGACCCCTGTTGTGATATACGACCTGTCCCTCCACTGGGATAGGGACCGGATGCACTGAGGTGGGACACGAAGTTTCCTGTGTCTATGTGCATGCCGTGCAGGGTCCAAGCCCAGGCCGTTTAACCACACCTGAAGTGGTCACAGTGAAAGCAGCCCTAGGGGCACCACACTGGATGCGGCCGTGAGCATGCCCAGAAGGCACAAATACAGCACAAAGGGCGGAGCCCTGCCATGCCGGAATACTGGAAGCAGGTCCAAGATACCGCTGACCTGCTGGGGTGAGGGGCAAGCAGTCATTGAAACTGAATTCAGGGCAATGCCAAGAAAGACTGTTTCCTGTGAAGGAGTGAGATTGCTCTTCTCCATATTCACCTGTAGGCCCAGGCAGCCTACATGATCGAGCACCGTCTGAGTGTCCCGGAAAGCTTGGTCGCGGGTTGCTGCACAAATAAGTCAGTCGTCCAGGTAAGGCAGAATTCTCAACCCCTGCTCCTGCAGGGGGGACAAGGCCGCTGCCACACACCAGCTGAACACCCTGGGAGACAGCGAGAGCCTGAATGGGAGGACCCTGAACTGAAAGTGCTTCCCCTGGAACGCAAAGCGGAGAAAACCGCCCATGACTCAGTGCAATGGGGACATGGAAATACGTATCTTTCAGGTCGATTGACGTGAACCAGTCCCCTGGGAAAATTGCATGCAACACTTCCCTGGTGATCAGCAGGTGAAAGGGTAATACCTTTAAAAGCACATTCAGGTCCCTGAGATCTAGAACTGAATGTAGATCTCCAGTTTTCTTTGGAACCAGAAAATACTTGGAATAAAAGCCCCCTGGATCCAGCAGGGGGTCCACAGGCACTATTGCACCCTTGGCCAGCAAGGTGCAAATCTCTTGGTTCAGCACTCATGCTTTCGCTGGGTCGCAGATGACCGTCATTCTGACCCGACCAGGGGACCGGCGACGGAACTGAAGCTGGTATCCCCAGGACAAGGTTGATAGCACCCAGCAATCTGGGGTATGGGCAGCCCAGCTGCTGAGCTAACCCGGGGTAAAATATCTGACTACCAGCCCTATCGCATCATCTGCGGGCCCCCTGGCCTCCTGAGGGCCTGGGGGGACACTGACCAGGCTGTGTGGCCCTAAATGGATGTGAAGTCTGAAATCCAGCCTGGTCTCCCTGGTGATGAGCTGGTCTCGGAGCCGGCCTATGGGGTTCAACAAATGGAGCAGATGGCAGTGAGAACCTCCGTGATGGAGCTGCAGCTGCCCTAGTGCCAACAGGTTGATGGTCATGTCTGTGGAGCCCTGCCAGCTCCTGTCTCGTACGGGAGGCCTGGGCTGTGCGCTCCAGGGCTTCAAGCGCAGCAGAACCAAACAGTTCCCCCGGAACCACAGGCAGAGCTCTTAAGGTTCTCCTACAGGGCTCAGTTAGCAGCAACTCTGCCAGCCAGACCTGGCGCTGAGTCAGGACCAGTGTAGAGAGCATGCGTCCAAGCTCTCTTGTCATGAGAGCAAACGCCTGTAAGAACGCATCCACCAAGCTCTGCGTTAACTGATCCACTGGCACTGACTCCAGGGAGGAAGACAGGCCCAGCATCAAATGGGAGAGAGAGTTCTCAATCCGGCCTCTACGGGCCCCCAAGTCGTAGGCCCTGCAGAGCAGGTCATCCGTGATATGACACTGCGGTTGCGGACAATGAGCATTAGACCTCAGAGCCTCGTCAGGAGGGACAATAAGAAAGGCAATGCCCGGTTCCACTGCTGGCATATGACCTAAGCCAAGCTTGGGTGCCTCCTGCATGGCAGCCAGGACCCTGCCATCAGTTGTCAGCCGCGTAAACGCCTTTGTATCAGTCCAGCAGGCATGTAATTTTTTTCACATATTCCTATGAGGGAGGGACTACCAAGGCCGCTTCAGTATCATGGTGCCAGAAGAAAGCACTAGAAAGAGCATGTCGGGCCTGCAGAACATCCAGCTGCACGTGGGCAAGAGCTGTCCTAATAGCTGCTGTCACAGACTCTTCTCTGCCTCCCTGAGAGCAGATGGAGGCATTGGAGTCAGAACCAGAAGTCTGGGAGCTCAACACTGGGAAGCCCTCAGAGAAATGGGTACCAGAAGCTGCGATCAAAATAGCATCTTCATCCCGGGCCGAGGCTGCATCCTGCTCAGGGGGAGGAGCTATGCTGCGGCCGGCATCTGCCTGGAAAGACTGGAGGAGGGCTTTCATTTGGGCCAACTGGGATGTGAGTTGATCCATCTGTGTGGACAACACCCCAGTTTTGTCCCGTCTGGCTCTTTTCTTAGGCACTGACTGCGCCCGTGCAGCTGACCGCTTCAGGCACGCTGACTGTCCTGGCGGCCACTGGCTTGGCTGCATAGTGACTGTGCAGTCAGTAGGCTGCTCAAATGCAGCCAAACAAGCTAGTCGTTCTGCCCAGGGCATAACGCTACAATTAGCACACGCATCGTTGGAGAGCGCCTCCCTGAGATGCTCCACTCCAAGGCAGGAGGGGCACAAATCATGCCCATCCTTCGGTTGGAGCGGGGCCAAACAGGCTGAGCTGCACAAATTTTCGAGCATAAAGCAGGCTGAAGGCCCTTTCCCACCAAAAGGCCCAGGAACTTTATTACCAGTAACTTATTTACCAGGAACTTTTTGGGGTAAAAGAGTTCCTGGTAATTGCGTTTCCACCGCACCCAAAAGTTCAGGGTAATTTATTCAAATTAGGTTGATGATGTATGAGGGAGGCGACACGGTGGTGCAGTGGTTAGCACTCGTGCCTCACAGCAAGAAGGTCCTGGGTTTGATTCCAACACCAGTCGACAGGGGGTGGGACCTTTCTGTGTGGAGTTTGCATGTTCTCCCTGTGTCTGCGTGGGTTCCCTCTGGGTACTCCAGCTTCCTCCCACCATCCAAACACAAGCACTGATAGGTTAATTGGTTAATCTAAATTGCCCACAGGTGTGAATGTGAGAGTGGTTGTTTGTCTCTATATGTTCAGCCCTGCGATGAACTGGAGACATGTCCAGGGTGTACCCCGCCTTCACCCCTGTGTAGCTGGGATAGGCTCCAAGCGACCCCCGTGACCCTAGTGAGGATAAAGCGGGTTCAGAAAATGAATGAATGAATGAATGTATGAGGGAGCAGTAACAGAAACTGTAGTCCAGTTCATTCACAAACTAACTTCTAGTTCAATAAAATGACACACAACTTTAAGGGGACGGGTTGGGTTTAACATTTTACTGGTTGTTGAATCACTTAATCCATCTGGAATACATTTTAAATGAAGTTAACCATCATTACATATTCTTAATTTGTATTTAAAAATGGCAGAATGTGTATTTTCAACATCTCATTCCTTAAACTAAATCACATCTAACTTTCAGTGTGATGGATGGTTCTGTTTCATTTCTATTGTTTTACAGATATAGTCCAGGTTCAACCTAAAGTCAGACAGATTTACTCAAATGCCTGCATTTAATTCAACTGCATATTACTTATTAAAGTACTGATACTCATATTTTGATGCCTTGTAAATGAACAGAGTATTAGGTTAGATTTTTTTTTTTTTTTTTAAATTGAAACAAAACAAAAGGTGCCTTGAGATTAAAAGGGAAATAAACATGTTTGAAAGATTCAGGCTTTTGGACCAGGGTCTGGTCCAGCTAGTCCAGGACAACCAGTCTGGAACTCCATGGTCCTGGTCCCTTTTTCACTTTCCTACAGGAAAAGTAATAAAAATGTTAAAAAGAATAACAGAACACATGATGACAGATTCCTACCAGTGTGATGTGTCATGTGACTTGTCTGACCTGGGCCGTTGTAAACAGCAGTAGATGTTGGACCAGGACACAAACGAGCCGCAGGTTCAGAAAAAGAGGCGAGTCCGTCCGGTCCATTTCAGGTGGAAATCACAAACATACAGTATAAATCTGTGTTCAGCTCACGGCGACAACACGAATACATCCAGTTCTCAGATTTAGGTTTAGTGTCAGACTGTTGACCAGTTAGCATTAGCATTAGCATTAGGTTAACTGGACTTCACCTTTGACTAAACAGCTGATGTTCCCCTGACTAATGTTACAGCATGGAATGAACTAAACACTGAATATTTCTGTCATATTCAGACCATTGGTTTGTTCGACAGTCGGATCCACTGTGACTGTTGTGGTCCTTTAGTTTCTTTTAATCCTGCATAAGTTTCTTCTTCTTTTCTTGTATTTCTTTAGGTTGTGTCTTATATTTGGCTCCGACAGCTTTTACTCGCTCGTTTCGTGTCAGCGATTCAAAGTCCGTCTGAATTTCCTCGTCGTCCGTCCACTTGTTGTAGCTTCTCTTTTGGTCCATTTTCCGAATTATCAAAATCCAAAGCTTGTGGAAATTAAATGAATTAAATATTGGCGGTGAACAGAATGTGTAAACGCTGTCAGTCTAGACCACCACTCAGCCTTCTCCAGCACACAGCTCCACCCCTTAAAGTTCCTGGTAATCTGGAAAGTACTACCTCCCTACCAGGAACTTCTTCGGGGTAAATTCGGGGCCGGGGGAGGGTCAGTTACCAGGGTAATTTTCAGTGGAAACGCACCAGGAACTTTGAAAGTTCAGGGTAATACAGAAAGTTCCTGCAAAAGTTCCTGCGGTGGGAAAGGGCCTTAATAAGCAGGTAGAGTGAGTCAGGTCGAGCAGAAAACGCCACTATTGGCTCAGCTGTATACTGAGCCCGGCTCAGCGGTCAGCTCGTGGGACTCACGTCAAGCGGAAAATGCACCTAGTGAGACAATAACCCACAAAATCAAAATAAACTTGGCAAATTAGAGCAAACAGTAAGCTGTACTGTTGATAAAACGTGTAACAAAGACAAGCTATTATTAACGAACAAACGGCTCAACACCAAACACGGGTGCCAATAACAAACACTGGAGCAGACACCAAACATGGTCACTCAGTCAGTTAGAAAAGCTGTAACCAGCCGAACGCGGCTGTACAGCTGTAACAGAAAACAGCCGAGCGGCCATGCCGCAACAGAGCTATGAGGTAACAAAATAAACTTACCAGTCGCCGATCTGGTGTATAATGGATGCAGCTTGTGCAGCCCCTGGGGGACGAGACTCACCCGCAGCTCCGACCGTAAAAGCCAGTCATGAGGCTACCAGCAGCAAGCCGTGAGAAAAGTAGTGGTACGTACACAAGAGCTAACAGCTTTAGCACAACCACTCATGCACTCAGTAAAACCTGCATGTGAGAAGAACAAAAGGGACTGAGGTTCCAGTGTCACATGACTAAACAGACTCACGTGAGCCACTGGGAGGTCACAGGTGACTTTGTTGTCATTAATACTCGACCTGCGCATGCGCAAGAATGATCATTCAGTGCTTGAAGCACCGCCTCTGGCGGTCAGTAGGGATGAAATAGAACCACCAGAAGCTGAATATCAACAAAACCAGGGGGAAAAGAAAGGGAAAAAAAAAAACAAAACCAGGGAGAAAAGAAAGGGAAAAAAAACAAAAAAAAAACAAAACCAGGGAGAAAAGAAAGGGGGAAAAAAAACCCCCAAAAAAAACAGGGAGATGGTGGTTGACTTCAGGAGGAAGAGGACGCCTTCACAGCCCGTATGGATGAGGGGACAGACTGCAGAGGAGGTGGAGGATTATAAATACCTGGGAATGGTGACCAACAACAGTCTGCTCACAGAGGTCCAACACAAGAAGGGGATGAGAAGACTATTTTCTGAGGAAGCTCAGATCCTTCGGCGTATGCACCAAGATGTTGGAGCTATTCTACCAGTCCGTTGTGGCCAGCACCGTCTTCTTTGCGGCTGTTTGTGGGGGTAGCAGCATCAGAGCCAGTGACACCAACAGACTGGATAAAATTCTGAAGAATACTGGCTCTGTAATCGGTCTGAGGATGGACCATTGTGTGTCCATGGTGGAGACAGTCCATCATAGACAGTATGGAGCACCCTCTCCACCACACACTGGGCAGGACAGCAGAGCGCCTTCTCAAAAAGACTATTACAGCTGTCGAACGGACAGATACAGGAAATATGTCCTTCCACGTGCCATCTCACTGTACATTAACTCACCTCTGCCTGATGTTCAAACCTGGTCATAAACACTGTGTCGCCCTAAAGGCATATTTTGTAAGAGTTTTATGTTTTCTTGTTAGTTTATTATTGTTGCAATGTGTGTTTGTATAATGTTAAATAAGCAAGACAGTCTGAATCACAGGTGTCAAACGTGCGGCCCGCCAAAGGGTCCAATCTGACCCCCAGGATGAATTTGTGAAGTGCAGAAATTACACTTAAGATATTAATAATCAAGGATGTTAAAATAATTTTCGGTCAATTCAACCTGAAGTGGGTCAGACCAGTAAACTACTATCATAATAACCTATAGATAATGGAAAGTGCAAAAAAAAGGAAAATTACACAAAAATGTTTACATTTACAGACTAGTCTTTTACAAGCAAAATATGAATAACCTGAACAAATATGAATAACCTCAAATGTCTTAAGAGAAGTGGAATTGTACCAATATTCTGCCTGTTACTACATGTTTTGTGTATTTGTAGATTCACTGTGATCTGAAAGTTGTGATGCACATGTATAAATGATAAACTGAGGCATAATGTTGTTAAAATTGCACTTATTTTTCTTAAGAGTTTCCAGGTTCATATTTGTTCATGTTATGTTCAGTACATGGCGACATGGTGGTGCAGTGGTTAGCACTAGTGCCTCACAGACAGAAGGTTCTGGGTTTGATTCCAACACCAGTCGACAGGGTGGGACCTTTCTGTGTGGAGTTTGCATGTTCTCCCCGTGTCTGCGTGGGTTCTCTCGGGTACTCCGGCTTCCTCCCACCATCCAAACACATGCACTGATAGGTTAATTGGTTAATCTGAATTGCCCATAGGTGTGAATTTGTCTCTATATGTTCAGCCCTGCGATGAACTGGAGACATGTCCAGGGTGTACCCCGCCTTCGCCCCTATGTAGCTGGGATAGGCTCCAAGCGACCCCCGTGACCCTAGTGAGGATAAAGCGGGTTCAGAAAATGAATGAATGAATGTTCAAGTACATTTCATAGATGTAAACATTTACATTACAGAATTTTACTTTTTTCACTCAAAAACATAGAGAAAACTTGGAGTAGACATTATTTATTAATGTTATCCTATTATGTATATTGTTTTACTGGTCCGGCCCACTTTAGATCATATTAGGCTGTATGTGGCCCCTGAACTAATATGAGTTTGACACCCCTGCTCTAAATAGTACGTTAAATGTGAATTTCACTGAATTTATTTTGATGTACGCAAACTTCGTGTTCATGTTCTATCACTTCCGGTTTTAGTAATATGCATGAACTCTACTTCGAAGCTCGTCAGTACTCATTCAAAATGCTACCAAATCATCCTGCAAAGCCACAGTGAAATATTGGAGAGGCAAAGCTGTAAGTTTATGAAACTTTGTGAAAGTATTTTCGGGATGTGTTTGCTGAGAGATTGTTCAATATGTTGTTTTTATTATTTACACTTTTCACCGGTTGTATGAATAGCATGTATGTTGAAGAGGAAACTCCATCTTTGACTCTGGTTTAACTGGGTGTTTAGTCTGTGCTTACACACACTGTACATGACACTAAAAACATATTTCCACTATGCACTTTACTGTTCATATGACTGAACAATTCCATTTTACTTTGCACATTACAGTGTATTGTTGCATCTTACTGTTTTTTTTTTTTTTTTTTTACCATTTTTCATTTTTTCATTAGGAAAGAAACAAAGACACAAAGCATTTTCTTTTACAGATATTTAGTCGTTTATGGATAGTGCCCTTCTGCATGCACATGATCCGGCAAAACAAATCTCCCAACAGTATTTCGCAGTCATTGTTCTATAAATGTGATTTATTTAAAGAAATAGCAGAAGAACCCAGAGAACCATATGACAGTGGTGTCAGACATGTCTGCAGCACTGACACAGTCCCAACAAACTGGAGAAATTGGTTCCTGCTCTGCAACACTAGGTAGATACGAGCCACCGGTTTGTGCATAGTGCTGTGTCTAGCAGTTTGGATGTCACCATTTTGCTTTTTAGGAGCCAGAAGTGATCATATTTGAGTAAGAAGACAAAGTGCTGGGCGAAACTCTCCAAGTTAGAGCCAGCACATGAGAGCCCAGATCACATGACTGCAGTTACTAACACTGTGATGTTATGACCCAGGTAACTGGAGCTATTTCCTTAGTATTTACACTGTTTAGTAACAGTCATGTCAGCCTCAGAGAATATAATCCAGTAAGACTTAATACAAATATTAGCAAATGTAGTTCTGCTAACAGACCAGTCTTACAGTAAACTCAGTTGAACATTTGCATGACAGTATCCTTCAGTGGTCTACATGTTGGTGCAGTGGTCCCCAACCTTTTTTGGCTCATGACCCCATTTTACATCACAAATTTCTGGCAACCCCAGACATTCAGAATGGAGACCTTTTTTGTTTTTTGGGGGTTTTTTTTGCTAAAATTAATTTGTTTTTGATCATGTAATAATTTGCTATACTATGTTGCAAATAACGGTCACATGATCGGGTCAATCAAAATATATAAGATATTATATCCTGCATTCTATTTGAACTTGATTTTTATTAGGAAGTGTGTGGTGTTTTAATTATAATGAAATATATACTGAATCATTTAAAAATGTTTTTATTTGTAATTTTTTTAAAAAAATTTTTATGAATTACCAGAAATTTCAGGCAACACCATTTGAATTCCAGGTGATCCCATGTGGGGTTGCAACCCCAAGGTGGAAAAACATTGTGTTAGTGTATGTTTTTGACAACAACACCAGACTGTCATAGACATAAACATGTTTTAGTCCAGGGTGCCCAATCCTGGTCCTCGTGATCTACTGTCCTGCCTGTTTCAGAGGTTTCCCTCTTCTAGCACACCTAATGGTCGTTATCAGGCTTCTGCAGAGCTAGATGATGGGCTAATCATTTGAATGAGGTGTGTTGGAAGAAGGGTACATCTAAAACATGCAGGACAGCAGCTCTCAAGGACCAGGATTGGACACCCCGTTTTAGTCAATAAACAAAAGCTCTAAAAGTCTGAGACAATAGGGTGAGTGAGCAGTCAATCAAAGCTGACATGACAGAGACAAACCCATCAAATACTCAGTGTCCATTTCTGTAATGATGTCTATTAACTCTAAGACATGACTATCTCAAAGTAAGGCCTTAAAAAGACCATACAGACATGAAACCCAAGAAAACTTCTATGAGTGAGCTCAGACCAACGGCAATGAGGAGAAACTCTGCAACAGATCGAGGCTGTGGATAGGTTTCATCTATCTGTGCCAGATGGGGTGAAAGAAAGAGGAAGGAAAAGGAGGCACTGTAGCAAACACCATCACACCCAGATGACAGACAAACACTGGGTGGGTGGAGTCCACAACCACAAATATGGGAACAGATTAGAACGAACAGATCCACAGATCCTGCAGAAAGCACAAACTATGGCTAATCTTCAAAGTACAGAGGATGTAAACCTCCCAGACCCAAACTAGGAGCTGGTTCTAATCTATGTTTGGAATATTTTCACATCTGGCCATCACGCAGACTTTTCCCACAAACTGTTTTCAGATCGATAGAGAATCCTAATCTCAACCCAGCAGACCTGTTCACACCAAGAATCGGAACCTGAAAATTCAGCTCCCGACGGGCACCAGGTAAAATCTGGTTTATCTAAGGCACAGGTGTCAAACATGCAGCCCGGGGGCCAAAACCAGCCCGCCAAAGGGTCCAATCTGGCCCACAGCATGATTTTATGGAGTGCAAAAATTCACTGAAGACATTAACAGTCTGTGGTGTTGAACTGGTTTGAGCCCAGTGTGATCTAAAGTCAAATAATAGTCTAATAACACTTACAATAAAACCTGACCAACCTGAAAATTAAGAACAATTTGAACAATATTCTGTCTGCTCCTAAATGTTTTGTGGATTTGTAGATCCGATTTGTAAGTTGTGTTAATAAATTGACACATAATATTGCAGACATTCTTATTTTAGTTCCACATTCCAAACTTCAAATTTCAACAATATTATGTTTGTGTAACGTTGTGTGTAATGCACATGTACAAGTGATAAGTTGAGGCATAATACTGTTCAAATTTAACTTATTTTTCTTAAGAAATTAATTTTTTTTTCTGATTATTCACATCTTTTTTGTGAAAAGATAGATTGTAAATGTAAATATTTTCATAATTTAATGTTTTTTATTGCACAAAAAATTAAGAGAAACTACTTGGAGTTGTCATCATTTATAGGTTTTCATGCTGTTATTTTAATGGTCTGGCTCGCTTTAGATCAAATTGGGCTGAATGTGGAACCTGAACTAAAATGAGTTTGACAGCCCTGTTCTAAGGGAACTGTGACGACATGAGTAGACGTCAGCAGGCTGATCCGTGTTCACCTGCTAAGGTTACAACTCTACATTCAGCGTCCCTGCCTTCTTCTCCACAGCAGATGTTGTAGCTTGGCTTGGTGCAGATAAATAATCATCTGTATGAAGAGTACAAATGCTTGCAGGTAGTCAACGATGCGATCCGTAGCACTGTTATTTTTTCTGCTGTGAACACATCCACTTTCATATAGCCTTTTTTAAATTTTGTGGTGAAGCAACGCCCTCTTGTCGATGACATAATAGTATAAACACAGGCCGTTCACAGGTAAGCACTTGGGTTCCCAGTGTAACTGGTGCAGGAAGCGGCTCCGACACCGGGCTGGCTGGTCTGAAATCAGCTACAGTGAAATGAAGCCCTGAAGGCTCTTAAAGCTAACAGTGCACCCTGACATAAACACGTATGTGTAGTTGTTTGACAGTGGTGTTTTAATACATTAGTTTGGATTCAAACCAACAAAGAATGAATGGATCAAGGCCGTGGTTTTCCAAGGCCAAAGGGACTGGACTGGTTCTGAACAGAGTGTGAACACACTCAGTTCAACCTGTTGGAAAATGACTGAGGTTCATCAGAATCTGACTGATGGACGTGGGCCGAACACAGAAGTGTTCCAAAGCTTTTTTCATCAGTAAAATGCATCATTTTAATGTGTATTATCACAAGTAATGATGTGTTTTACCATAGTGAACTAATATGATTATTTTCACAAAAAAATTCTTTTAGTGTTTAGTTTGACTGTAAAGCTCCTCTTTTCAGTCTAGTATAACATTATAACATATAATTTAAATAAGGGAGTTCAAAAAATTCACCACTGTGCAGTTGTTAAAGGTGCAGGAGACTTTCGTGAGCAATTTTTCATCAAATGTGTCAAACCTCAGTCATATCCTCAGTTTCATGAATCTGTTCGTCTTTCTGTCATTACTCTCCTGGATCTCTTGCATTACGGTGAACAGTTTCTTAGTTCCATCCACCACAAACAAACCATGTGTTTACAAACCGAGCTGGGAGGGAACTCGGGCATTTTCACATTTTGTTGCAACGTGCATTGTGGGAAGCGAAGGCTCGTGCAGCCGCCTGACAGCAGCAGCTGGAACAGACACAACGTGGAAACGGCAGGAGCTCCCTTCCCTCTGTGCACGTTCCTCCAGCCGTTTCTGCGTTTCAGCCGTAGTGTTTGTTTCATCCATATGATACCATATGTTTGCGCTGCCGCTGTCAGGCAGCTGTACGAACCTCCCTTTCCCACAATGCACATTGTGACAAAATTCCTCAGATGCCCAAGTTCCCTCCCGGCTCTGTTTGTAAACACATGGTTTGTTTGTGGTGGATGGAACTAAGAAACTGTTCACCGTGATGCAACAGATTCAGCTGAGGAGTGACAGACAGACTAAAGGCTGGTACTTCTTACCGCATCAGCGAGCTCTGCGTGGCTTCACGCGGTCAATTGATGTCATTTTCACAGCCACGCCCCTTCGCGCAGCTCATCTCAAGCGGAAACTTTCCGTGTCGCGCACCTCAGAAAATTTTTAAGAGACGCACAGACAACATGGCCGACATTCAGAAGCTCCTGGTGGTAGAAGAACAGAAGTACAGGCACTGGGATGAGTGGGACCACCAGGACCACCGCCACAGCCCAGTGGGGAATGATTCATGGAGGGAAACTGCAGCTACAGTCGGCAAAGAGGAGGAATGGGTAAAAAACCTGGAAAAATATTCAGGACAAATATGTAAAGACAAAAAAGAGGAGAAGTGGAGACCCAGGGGGGAGGGGCCAAACGTCCCATGGACGAATGAGAGACTTGAGCTGGATCTGGAATTTTATTAAACACAGGGAAACACACACACATTTCCCTCTGGAGGAGGGAAGTTTATTGATAATTTTCTTCTTCTCTAGTTTTTTTTCTGTGATAGACACATGTTTGTGGCACACTGCCCCCTGCAGTTTGGGAATAGACGGTGCGCGGAGCCGCCTGGAGTATACATTTTTCTATTTTTCTATTTTCTGCACGTCACGTTCGTGCGGTGAGCAGAAACCAGCCTTTACAGATGCATGATACTGAGAACATGACTGAGGTTTGACAGATCTGATGAAAAATTGGTCACGAAAGTCTCCTGCACCTTTAAGAACAATGACTACAGCCAGCAGAGCTGTGTTTGGACCAGGCTGTAAACATGTTTATTCTGTTGTGAAGTTTTAACTCGGGGGTCTGTGGGGACTGAGTTTACACCCAGGTTTACTGGTTTGCCTGTTTGCTGGAGTATACAAAAACTACTGCACCATTTTTGATGTAATAGTGCACCTGCCAAGGACAAAGCCATTCACACAGTTTGGAAGCTTTTCTGACTTTGCAAGATTGTGACTGCAGAGGCAGTAGTTTGTTCTTTATAATTACATTTTAGCTAGGATGGTTAAGATTCTTTTTTTCTTACCACACCTGCAGGCAAAAGACCTCGACAACACCCTGCGAACACACACTGCTGGCATTTTAAACAGCATCCTATTTACATGACATTTGCATTTGCAGTAGATGCAGCGCTACAGTCGTATTCATTGTGAGTTGTGTTTCTTTCCACCTGATGTCTGTTTACTCTCCTTGTGGTTTTGTTTGCAGGGCTGTGCGTCGTATAAAGAGCTGCCTAATACTTTACTGAAGCACACAGTAAATGACTGGAAAAAGAAACAGCTGAAAGAGTCTAAAAAGCTCCTTAGTGCTGGAGTATTGACTGACACTTCTCAAGTTTATCACCATGAAGGACACGTCACTTGTAATATTTTCATCTGTTGCTACTTTATAAAAGCAGAATATGAATGCCAGTCTGAGCACAGCTGGACCACATGTGTCTCTGCTCATATTTCCGTTAAATAAACACATTTTCATTCCCATCCACGATTGAGTCAGGAGAATCTGTTCGACAAACAATCCGCAGCGTGTGTGTTTTCAAGCAATTACTGCTGTGGACCACAGAAAACTCTGACATCAGTGGAGAACGTATCTGCTGAACAAAAGCCAACATTTTTATCTGGTAACATCAGCCAAACAGAGCAACAAACAACGCACGCCTTCAGTCAACGTGAGCTGAGTAACAGCAGCTACGCAAAAAAAAAACCTTTACGATTATTACTATTATGAACAGTTTGTTTGTCTTTTATTGGATAAAGTCTTAACGACACTGGTAAGTGAGAACAGCAAACATATGTTATATACAACTGTCCCAAACAGCACCAGGTACAGTCTATAGATCTGACATTATATACAGTAGCTGACATTATATATCTGACATTATATACAGTAGCTGACATTATATACAGTATCTGATATTATATATCTGACATTATATACAGTAGCTGGCATCATAAATCTGACTTCATATATAGTATATGTTATTATATATAGTATCTGGCATTATATAAAGTATCTGACATTATATACAGTATCTGACATTATATATCTGACATTATATACAGTATCTGACATTATATATCTAACATTATATACAGTAACTGACATCATAAATCTGACTTTATATATAGTATATGTTATTATATATAGTATTTGGCATTATATAAAGTATCTGACATTATATACAGCATCTGACATTATATATCTGACATTATATACAGTAGCTGACATTATATATCTGACATTATGTACAGTAACTGACATCATAAATCTGACTTTATATATATAGTATCTGTTATTATACATAGTATTTGGCATTATATAAAGTATCTGACATTATATACAGCATCTGACATTATATATCTGACATTATATACAGTAGCTGACATTATATATCTGACATTATGTACAGTAACTGACATCATAAATCTGACTTTATATATATAGTATCTGTTATTATACATAGTATTTGGCATTATATAAAGTATCTGACATTATATACAGCATCTGACATTATATATCTGACATTATATACAGTAGCTGACATTATATATCTGACATTATATACAGTAGCTGACATTATATACAGTATCTGATATTATATATCTGACATTATATACAGTAGCTGACATTATATACAGTATCTGATATTATATATCTGACATTATATACAGTAGCTGGCATCATAAATCTGACTTCATATATAGTATATGTTATTATATATAGTATCTGGCATTATATAAAGTATCTGACATTATATACAGTATCTGACATTATATATCTGACATTATATATAGTATCTGACATGATATATCTGACATTATATATAGTATCTGACATTATATATCTGACATTATATATAGTATCTGACATGATATATCTGACATTATATACAGTATCTGACATTATATATCTAACATTATATACAGTAACTGACATTATAAATCTGACTTTATATATAGTATCTGTTATTATATATAGTATCTGACATTATATGAAGTATCTGACATTATATATCTGACATTATATACAGTAACTGACATCATAAATCTGACTTTATATATATATATATATATATATATATATATATATATATATATATATATATATATATATATATATATATATATATAGTATCTGTTATTATACATAGTATTTGGCATTATGTAAAGTATCTGACATTATATACAACATCTGACATTATATACAGTAGCTGACATTATATATCTGACATTATATACAGTAACTGACATTATATATCTGACATTATATACAGTAACTGACACCATAAATCTGACTTTATATATAGTATCTGTTATTATACATAGTATTTGGCATTATATAAAGTATCTGACATTATACACAGTATCTGACATATATCTGACATTATAGTATCTGACATTATATATAGTTTCTGACATTATACACAGTATCTGACATTATATATCTGACATTATATACAGTATCTGACATTATATATAGTATCTGTCATTATATACAGTATCTGACATTATATATAGTATCTGTTAATATATACAGTATCTGACATACATTATATACAGTATCTAACATTACTGACATCAGTATTGATCATATTTGCTGAACAAAAGCCAACATTTTTATCTGGTCAAATCAACCAAACAGCAACAAACAACAGCGTCACAGCTGATACATGAAAGAAACAAATAAAACACTGATGTTCTAACGTTAAATAACAAACACATCTGACGGATACGCCCACTGTCAAAATACTGTCTGTCTGTTATAATGGTTTTATCTGAGCTGTTTTTACACTGTCCTGTTAACTTGTTATTTTTAACTTCATAAAAACAGTATTTTACATTATTTGCTTTGTCTTTACGTCCTTTTTGGTCTTCACACGTCTTTTGTGTAATTCTCATCCTGTTTCACATTCACCATTGTCATCATGTTGCACCGTTTGTGTTATTGTCATCTTGCTACATTAGTTCTCAGATTGTGTCTCATGTACATTATTTTGGTCTTTCTTCGTCTTTTCTCATTGACACCTCTGTTTTAATCCTGAAACTTCCTTTCCATATCATCATTAGGTATTTTACTCTGACCATAGGGAACTCAGTAAAACCAGCTGTGACCTGTTTTGGACAGACAGGAAGATTTCAGACTTTTTAAAGCGAAATTCACAGAGAGAAATGATGAAGAAACTAGTGTCAGAATCAACATCCAACAGCCCCAGTTTGCTTTCAGAAAACTCAAAGTGTTTCTCTGTCACTTTAATGGTTTTGATGTGACATGAAAAAAGCTGAATTATCAGGATCAAGAATCTCAGGAACAAGAAACTCTCAAAATATTAAGACATGACAGATGGAAAATGGAGACAGGAATGTTTCCTTTGATGACGACTGCAGGTTTAAGACCAGATAACACATTTATATTTATTTATTTCCCATCTTCTCCCAGTTTAATTAAAAAGAGACATGTAAATGTGTGAACATTGAACATAAAACAGACTTAAATCAATCATTATCACTTATGCTTATCACACTTCATTTTAATTAGATTTTATTGATTATAATAATTTCTTAGGAAGTATTTTAATATAACCAATAATACAAATGTGACTAAAATATAGGCATTGGAGATCAGTGAATTCAGTGCAAAACAGGAATTTAGTCAAGGTCAGAAACTTGTTTTATAAGAATTATGTTGAAAAATATACAAATTAAATCTTCTTTCTGAATGATGGGTTTTATTTGTATTTATATATTTTTGTAGGTTGTTGGTTTCACAGACATAAACAGGAAATGAAAAGTTAATGTCACTGCATTTATTTTAGCCCCATGTGCTTTACTTATATATTTATTTGTTTGTTTGTTTGTTCAGTGATGTGTCATTGGTACCTCAGGCGTTCCTCCCATGATGCTGATGCACTGTCTGCCACTAGATGTCAGCATGAACCAGTCCCTCTGCCTCTGAGCACAGACCGGTTGACAACAGACTGTCAGTAGTCGAAGGGCTGAAGGTCTGAAAACAAATTTTAAAAAAAGTCATAATAGTCCAGACAACCTTCCATAGAGGAGCAGAGAATGTCCTGTTGTCCTGACGGCAGATGCTGTTGGGTGGTGCATGCACAGAGGACGCTAAAAAGCAAAAAGTAGGAAGTAAAATAAAATACCACCAAGAACTACAAAGCTACAAATCAGCTTTACAGACACATTCATATGCAGCCCCGAGATGAGTCAAAGCTTTACATAAATACACAGAAAATGCAGAACAAAGGATAAAAAAAGAGAATAAATAAAAACTTAAAGGAGAAGCTGCTCCCATGGAACTGCCTGCCCTAAAACAGGCCTGTCAAACTCATTTTGGTTCAGTTCCATATTCAGCCCAATTTGATCTGCAGCGGGCCAGACCAGTCAAATAACGACTTAATAACCTATAGATAATGACAAATCCAAGGTTTTCATTTTGTTTTAGTACAAAAAAACCCCCAATTAAATCATGAAAAATATTTACGTTTTGCAAAAAAGATGTGAATAACCTGAAAAAAACAGAATAACCTGAAAAAAACAGAAATTTAATTTGAAAAATTAGTGCAATTTTAACAATATTATGCCTCAACTTATTATTTCTACATGTACATTACACACAGTGTTCCATAAACATTTGGTAACAGGCAGAATATAGTTAAAATTTTGGAGTTTGGAACTAAAATTTGAACAATTTCTACAATATTCCATCTCTTATTATTAACACAACTGCAGATCACAGTGGATCCATAAATGCACCAAACATTTAGGAACAGGCAGAATATTGTTCAAATTGCACATTTCAGGTTGTTCATCTTTGTTTTTATTTATGTATTTATTTGCATTTTATTGTGAAAGAATAGTTTTGTACATGTAAATACTTTCACACTGTAATCTTATTTAAATCTCATTTATCTCATATCTCATTTAAATTTTTTCCACATAATTTTTCACAAAGAAAACTTGTCGTCATTATTTATGGGTTATTGTGTTGTTATTTTGACTGTAGATCACGTTGGTCTGTATGTGGAACCTGAACTAAAATGATTTGTTCAACCTGGACTGTTCAGGTTCAGTTTTGCACTTTCATCCTGCAGGGCCGGAATGGAACCTTTGGCGGGCCAGACTTGGCCCCCGGGCCGCATGTTTGACACCTGTGCCCTAACATGTCAAAGTACATACTATGAATGAATAAATGTACCGAGCAGCATTCATTAACACAACAGAGAAAGGCAAGAGCAAATTGTTGTACGTTGTAACGAGAAATAAAAGGACCTTGAAATAACAGTGATAGAATGGAACTGACTGAAAACTGACAGATGTGCTGACTATGAATAAATGTACAGAATATGGAGCATAGTTTAAGCCAGTGGTTCCCAACCTTTTTTAACTCATGACCCCATTTTAACATCACAAATTTCTGGCGATCCGAGACATTCAAAATGAAGACTTTTTTTTTTTTTTTTTTTGCTAAAATTAATTTGTTTTTGATCCTGTAATAGTTTGCCATACTATGTTGCAGTTAAATGTTAACTTTAGATGACATTTAGTCTATATAATGTATATTATTATGATATTATTATATAGAAAAGCCAGGTGTAGATTACTACACAAAGTTTAACAAATTTTATTTTCCTTGGTCAGGATATGTACAGTCAGTCCTGCGTGGATTTACAGGACACATTTAATTTAATGTAAGCAATTTATCAGGTGAAAAGTATAGACAAAAAAACAGTTTTTGCTTCTAGCCTATTCCTTTTTTGTTTTTTATATTTATTATAATTTTTGTAGTAAGTGCAATGATTGATGTACAAACCAAAATAAATTCATTCATTCATTCCTTCATTCAAGGCTGCAAATTAATACTGAAAAAACAAGAACTCAAACTATGAATTATCAAAGAGCCGCAGCATCTGAAACTGACCACAGTGAACATTTGACAGATAAACAGAACCACAGAGCTGCAGTTTCACACTCACAGTTTGTCATGTCTGTTTTGGGTTGGGATTGTCTCTCTCAACTCACCATATATTTGTTATTTTTAAGTTTTTTTATTTTTTATTTTTATCAATTGCTACAAATTTCAGGCGACCCCATTGGAATTCCAGGTGACCTCACATGGGGTCCCGACCCCAAGGTTGAAAAACACTGGATTAATGTATCTAATAAATCTATTATTATTAAACAATGTACAGTGAGACGGTTCACTGTCGGGTTTTACAGGTGACATACATCCTTTTGTAGTTATTACTGACACATTGTACATTATGTAATTTTATATATATGTGTGTTTGTGCTCGTGTGTGTGTGTGTGTTTGCTAAAGAAATACAACATTTGACAAATACACTTAAATGACTCCATTAGATCTGAAGCTCCGTAGCAACAGTCTGTTATAAACTATAGAATAGAATAATAATAATAGAATAGATCAATGTCTTTCAACCTTGGGGTCGTGACCCCACAAAAAATTAAACTATAATAAAATAAATGACTAATAAAAACATTTTTAATGATTCAATATATATTTCATTATAATTAAAACACCACACACTTCCTAATAAAAAATCAAGTTCAAATAAAATGCAGGATATAATATCTGAGAGGGCATATTTTGATTGACCCGATCATGTGACCGCTATTTGCAACATATAGCAAATTATTACATGATCAAAAACCAATTAATTTTAGCAAAAAAAAAAAAAAAAAGTCTCCATTTTGAATGTCTGGGGTCGCCAGAAATTTGTGATGTTAAAATGGAGTCATGAATCGAAAAAGGTTGGAACCACTGGAATAGATAATAATAGAAAATAATGACTTGTACTGGTCTTCATCCACTTATCCGGGTCTGGGTCATACGGTGGCCCAGAGGTACAACAGCCCAAAAAATTATCCACTATAAGAAAAAAAGGAGAACAGCCCGAAAAAGTATCCACTATAAGAAAAAAAAGAGAACAGCCCAAAAAATTATCCACTATAAGAAAAAAAAGAGAACAGTCCAAAAATTATCCACTATAAGTGGATAATTTTTGGGCTGTTCTCTTTTTTTTTTTCTTATAGTGGATAATTCTGGGGCTGTTGCACCTCTGGGCCACCACAGGGTCATGGGGGCAGCAGCCTCGGCACAGAAGCCCACACAGCCCTCTCCCCCACCACCTCCACCAGCTCTTCAATCCTGAGACGTTCCCAGGCCATCCTACAAACATAATCCCTCCAGCGTGTCCTGGGTCGGTCCCATGGGCTCCTCCCAGGTGGACATGCCCGTAACTCCTCCCCAGGGAGGCGTCCAGGAGGCATCCTCACTAGATGCCAGAACCACCTCTACTGGCTCCTCTCGATATGGAGGAGCAGCGGCTCTACTCTGAGTCCCTCCTGGATGTCTGAACTCCTCACCTTATCTCTGAGGCTGAGCCCACCCCCCCACCTCCCATGAAGGACACTCATTTTGGCCGCTTGTACTCACAACCTCATTCTTTTAGTCATTACCCAGAGCTCATGACCATAGGTGAGGGTTGGAACGAAGATCGGCCGGTAAATCGAGAGCTTTGTTTTTTGGCCTAGCTCCCTCTTCACCACAACAGACCAGTGTAGCGTCCGCATCAGTGTCGACCTCCCAGAGTATAATGACTACTATAGTAATAAGAAGAAGGTGAAGACAATATCTGCATGATCTAGTTGTAACTGTCAAGAGAAGCTATAAGAGCAAATGATTTGTAATAAATAATGCCACGTTTCCACTACGTGGAACCAGCTCAACTCGGTATTCCTGGAGACCGTTTCCATTACAGGATACTTCTGACTTTACAGTACCTGGTCGTCATAGCGATGCAGTGCGTTACTTCCGCGTCGTCTGTTCAGAGAGTTGCTGAAAACTTGCTCGTTGCGTGTTGTCTCATCTGAATTTTTACGTTGGCCACCAAAGACTGAACCTCCTCGACCGACCATGGTGTAGTTTTGGGCTGTTATCATGTGGATTAATGTACCGCTATATTTACCGTCCACTTCTGCATCTGTTTTTTGTAAAACGGCGAGTCACAGAGAAAACTGTCTGACCAATCAGTGGTCTGCAGTGTTTACACGTCCTGTTTTAGTATCTGGTCCCCAGTCCTGGAACCTCGGCGGAGGTGATACCAAAAAACTAGTCTCGGGTACCAGATTCCAGGTCCTGTTTTGTAATGGAAACGCAAAAAGCCTGAGTCGAGTCGAGTCGAGCTGATACCACGCAGTGGAAACGGGGCATTAGATAAACTCATCTCATCACAGACACTGAGCATTTGTATCCTTTATCTGAGGCCTGAGGGTCCATTGGTTCCATTGGTTCCATTGGTTCCATTGGTTCCATTGGTTCCATTGGTTCTATTGTGCCGTATTTCCACTATGTGGACCCGGCTCGACTCAACTCAACCCTGGTACCAGGTCCTATTCCTGGAGACTGTTTCCATTACAGGATACTGCCCACTTTACAGTACCTGGTCGTCATAGTGATGTGGTACGTTACTTCTGTGTCATCTGCTCAGAGAGTCGCTGATAAACTTGCCCGTTGCGTGTTGTCTCATCAAGCTCATACTGAATTTTTACGTCAGCCACCAAACACTGAATCTTAACCGACTGTGGTGTAGTTTTACAGGCTGTCATCCTGTGGATTCACCTGCCACTATATTTACTGTAAACTTCTGCATCTGTTTTTTGTAAAAGGGCGGGTCACAGAGACGACTCTGGCCAATCAGTGGTCTGCAGTGTTTACACGTCATGTTTGAGTATCTGGTCCCCAGTCCTGGAACCTCAGCAGAGGTGATACCAAAAAACTAGTACCAGGTACCAGATTCCAGGTCCTTTTTCACAATGGAAACGCAAAAAGGCTGAGTCGAGTCGAGTCGAGTCGAGCCGATACCACGTGGTAGAAACATGGCATTTGTTTTCATTTGTTCCATTGAGTCTATTATTTGCGTTGGTTTCATTGGTTGTATTGGCTCTGTTGGTTTCATTGGCCCAGAACATGAACATTAGTCCAACAATAGGACTAACTCTGATGTTTTATCTCCATCTGTCAGACGAGGCTGAGCAGCTCCAGTTGGTCGGCTCATAATGACCATAATGACTTTTCATTTGGGTCCTTGTGTTTTTGTCTCAGTCGTATTCAGTAGAGTTCAGTTTACATCCATAACAAATGGGTACAATTAAATCGAATGAAAGTGGAACATAATGTACAGAGGATGGAGTCCACTTCAGACATCAGTGGTGTGCTGGGTTTCTCACCACTTTTTCCTCATTATTTCAGATGAACATATGAAGCGACCACATACATGTTGCTCATAATGAACAAATGCCTTCAGAAGTATTCAGTGAATGTTGTTGAACTCTGCATCCTTTCTACAGATGTACCTGAGCCGGAGAACCTGACAGTTATTCTGGATTTGTGTGTGATATACAGGTACTGGAGGCTGAACTGCACTTTTTCCTGCATTCCGGTGAATTTTTCTGCTTCATTTTGTTCCTACTGTATCGGTGTGTGGTGGAAATGTCTTTAAAGCAGTCGTTTCCAGACTGTTCCACCTCAAGGCCCAAAACATAAATTTGCTGTTTTCCTGGGATGTAAACTTACAAAACTAAATCATGAATTTCCACAACTTTTGCCTGTATGAACTGATTTAAATACAGGAGGATCGGTGGACGTACGGACACCCATGAAGGAGAGGGAAGTGGAAGAACAAGTCAGTTGGTCCATTTACATTCACACTAAGGAACACTTAGTGCAGCAGCAGAACCTCCCCTCTGGAAAATATAAGAAAGCCACTGATTTGCCAAAACGTTACCGCACCTCTGAGGGAATAAAACCCACCAGGATGTGACAGGAGTGTTTCCTGTGGGACTGGACTGAAGTGTTTGTGAATCCTCTGCTGTGTCACCGTCTGAACAAACACGACCAGACGCTCCTGCAGACGCAGCATTTAACACACAGGAAACCAGACAGTCTGCTCCTGTCAGACTGTCAGCGCAAGAACTGGGTCATTATGTGACGTTTATTTGATTTATTTTCATTTCATGTATTTATTTATGTTACATTATATACAGTAACTGACATTATATATCTGACATTATATATAGTATCTGGCATTATATATCTGAAATTATATACAGTATCTGGCATTATATATCTGACATTATATACAGTAACTGACATTATATATCTGACATTATATATAGTAACTGACATTATATATCTGACATTATATACAGTAACTGACATTATATATCTGACATTATATATAGTAACTGACATTATATATCTGACATTACATACAGTATCTGACATTATATATCTGACATTATATATAGTATCTGGCATTATATATCTGACATTATATACAGTATCTGACATTATATATCTGACATTATATATAGTATCTGGCATTATATATCTGAAATTATATACAGTATCTGACATTATATATCTGACATTATATATAGTATCTGGCATTATATATCTGACATTACATACAGTATCTGACATTATATATCTGACATTATATATAGTATCTGGCATTATATATCTGACATTATATACAGTATCTGACATTATATATCTGACATTATATATAGTATCTGGTATTATATATAGTATCTGACATCATATATCTGACATTATATGCAGTATCTGACATTATCTGGCATTATATACAGTATCTGGCATTATATATCTGACATTATATATAGTATCTGGCATTATATATCTGACATTATATACAGTATCTGACATTATATATCTGACATTATATATAGTATCTGGTATTATATATAGTATCTGACATCATATATCTGACATTATATGCAGTATCTGACATTATATGGCATTATATACAGTATCTGGCATTATATATCTGACATTATATATTGTATCTGGTATTATATATAGTATCTGACATCATATATCTGACATTATATGCAGTATCTGACATTATCTGGCATTATATACAGTATCTGGCATTATATATCTGACATTATATATAGTATCTGACGTCATATATCTGACATTATATACAGTATCTGACATTATCTGGCATTATATATCTGGCATTATATACAGTATCTGGCATTATATATCTGACATTATATACAGTAACTGACATTATATATCTGACATTATATACAGTAACTGACATTAAATATCTGACATTATGTGTAGTATCTGGCATTATATATGACATTATATACAGTATCTGAGATTATATATCTGACATTATATACAGTATCTAACATTACTGACATCAGTATTGATCATATTTGCTGAACAAAAGCCAACATTTTTATCTGGTCAAATCAACCAAACAGCAACAAACAACAGCGTCACAGCTGATACATGAAAGAAACAAATAAAACACTGATGTTCTAACGTTAAATAACAAACACATCTGACGGATACGCTCACTGTCAAAATACTGTCTGTCTGTTATAATGGTTTTATCTGAGTTGTTTTTCCTTATGTTACCTTTTTTACACACACACACACACACACACACACATATGTATATATATATATATATATATGTATATATATATATATATATATATATATATATATATATATATATATATATATATATATATATATATTTTTTTTTTTTTTATGTTTCCTCTCTGCCATTTTAAAGATGTTCATGGTGTTTGATGGTTTTGTATGAATGAAAAAACGATAAATATATGTTTTAAAAAATCTTCTCCTGTAATAAAAGTCGATGAATCGACTCAAATCCATTAGAAAAAGTATTTGATTACAATTTTCCTAAATTGAAGCTTTGTTTCCTTAATTTCGCTGCCACTAAACATTGGTTCCACTCTTGTGTTTCACACGGTCGCTTACTGTGACGCACATGATCAACACACACAACATGGAGTGAAGCTCAGAAGAAACAAGGACAAAAAGGCAGAAAACATCACTGCTCAGTGGAACCATTATTTAACTCCTTTAAACTTTTAATCTTTCACACAAACATTAAAAATATTTGTCTTCATTGTTTTTCCGTCATGTTAGTTCCATCTTTAGTTGTTTGTAAGTTGGATCCAAATGTGTTAAAGACTGCAGTTTACATATTGTTTGTAGATGTCATTTGACTTTGTTGTCATTGTTTTTGTCTATAGATATTTGTATATAAACTTTTATAGTGTTGTTTTTCTTCTTGTTATTTCTAAATAGATATATTAGTTCATTTAAGAAAAATGTTGAGAGTGTTGGTGTGAACAGACATTTACAGGATGGATCTAGTGAAGGAGGTTACAATAAAACAAAAGAAAATTAAACTATTGAATACAAAAGTATGTAATAAGGTGTAACAGTCATTTCAACATGATCCACATCTGTGTGGAGCCTGTTCTCAAGTATTTCCAACATGTTACATTCATCACTACAATTTTCAGTGCAGATCGTTCTGGAGCAAAATCCAAACACAATGTCCAAAAGGTTTGGAGATGGAGGTGGGCGTGGCCTAATACAAAGGTGTGCGTATTTCATGTCTTTTTTTTCCCCTCAGTTTAAAAGTTTCCCTGAGCCTTTTCTCTAACTCAGTGTATTTCAGCTTGGGGGTCGGGATCCCACATGGGGTCACCTGGAATTCAGGTAATTGATAAAAAAACAAACAAACAAAACCAAACTTCCCAATAATAAATGAGTGAGTTGACAGAGACAATCACATTCCATAGCAGACAAACTGTGGTTGTGAAACTGCAGCACTGTGGTTCTGTTTGTGTCAGATGTTCATGGTGGTCCGTTTCAGATGCTGCAGCTCTTTCATAATTCATACTTTCAGTTCTTGTTTGTTCAGTATTACTTTGTAGAATTAATCACAGCTGGACTGACTGGACATACGCTGACTGAGGAAAATCCCATTCTCCCTTTGTGCAGTAATCTACACCTGGATTTACTGCCTCTGTCCACAGTAATAGACATTAAATAGACTAAATGACCTCTGAAATTAACATTTATTTGCAACATAGTACAGCAGATGATTACATGATCAGAAAAGAATTAATTTTAGAAAAAAAAAATCTCCATTTTGAATGTGTGGGGTCACCAAAAATTTGGAACATTAAAATGGGGTCACGAGCCAAAAAAGGTTGGGAACCACTGCCCTAACGCAAACCTTTGTGTTTATTACCTCCGCCAGGAAGTACTGTGATCACTTTGCTTTGTGTGCATGTTTGTTTGTTTGTTTGTTAGCAAGATAACTCAAAAAGTTCTGGATGGATTTTCATGAAATTTTCAGGAAATGTTGATACTGGCACAAGGAAGAAATGATTGAATTTTGGTGGTGATCGGGGGGGGGGGGGGGGGGTGTTGGTCCAATCAGAAAGAGGAGTGGACTCACAGCATCAGAATGAACACAAATGAAGGAATAAATGAACAAAATACACAAAGATGAAGAAAATACATAAATTAAATGAACACAAATGAAGAAAATAATGAACAAAATGCACAAAAATGAAGAAAATATAAATATTGAACAAAATTAAGAAAAATGAATATAAAAACACAATGAAGAAAATAATGAAGAAAATGAAGAAAAATGAAGAAAATATAAAACAAAATGAAGAAAAATGAAGAAAATAATGAACAAAATGAAGGGTGGGGGCAGGTCTCTCTTGGTGGGGGTCTGTGCTCTCTGAGTGCTGTTCTTGTTTAGATTTGTGCTTCATAAATAATACTGGTTTGGACCTGAGTAGTTTTCATGTATAAACCGATCACAGCTCTGTAAACCTGTGGAACCCGATGGGATCACAGCTCAGGCCAAACTCTGGAATATGAGGAGTCTGAAAATGTGAAAGGATGGGCTTCTGCAAAGGAAAAAGTTGTGATTGCTGCATTTTTGCATAATTTGTCCCCAATTAATCAGTCTGATGTGAAATATGGTCATTTGAATCAACAGAGTAATTTAGGAGCTGCAGTCGTTTCTGAACAGATGAACTGTGCTGTCAGTGGAAGAGGACCAGTTTAGAAACAGAAGCAAAAGAAACACTCACCAGGATGTCAGCAGTGATCAGACCAGGACCAAGACCAGGACCCAGACCTGGACCCAGACCAGGACCAAGACCAGGACCAAGACCAGGACCCAGACCTGGACCCAGACCTGGACCAAGACCAGGACCAAGACCAGGACCCAGACCTGGACCAAGACCAGGACCAAGACCAGGACCCAGACACGGACCCAGACCTGGACCCAGACCTGGACCAAGACCAGGACCTAGACCTGGACCCAGACCTGGACCAAGACCAGGATCTAGACCTGGACCCAGACCTGGACCTAGACCAGGACCCAGACCTGGACCCAGACCAGGACCCAGACCTGGACCCAGACCAGGACCTAGTCCTGGACCCAGACCTGGACCAGGACCCAGACACGGACACAGACCTGGACCCAGACCAGGACCTAGACCTGGACCCAGACCTGGACTCAGACCAGGACCCAGACCTGGACCCAGAAGACTACCCAGACCTGGACTCATACTGAGACCCATACCAAAGCCCATACCAGGACCCAGACCTGGACCCTGATCTTGATCCATACCAGGACCCAGAACACTACTCAGACCTGGACTCATACCGAGACCCATACCAAGACCCAGACCACAACCCAGACCTGAATCCAGAAAACAACTCAGACCTGGACTCATACCGAGACCCAGACCTGGATCCATACCAGGACCCATACTAGGACTCAGACCTGGACTCATACCGAGACCCATACCAAGACCGAGACCAGGACCCAGACCTGGATCCATACCAGGACCCATACTAGGACTCAGACCTGGATTCAGAACAGGACCCTGACCAGGATCCAGACCTGGACCCATACCAGGATGCATACCAAGACCCAGACCAGGACTCATACCAGGACCCAGAACAGGAGTCAGACCAGGAGTCAGACCAGGACCTGGACTTGGACCCAGACTTAGACCCAGACTAACTCAGATCATGACCCAGACCCAGACCAGGACCCATGCCAGGACCCAGACCTGGACCCAGACTTGAGACTTGGACCCAGACTCAGCCAGACCTGGACCCAGACCTGGACCCAGGCTCACGCGGCTCATGTAGGAATGTTGTGAAGGACTTTGTTGGACTGGACTCGTCGTTGGCCCACGTCCTGTCTGAGCTGGAAACCGTTCACGTCTGGGATCCAGTCCTAGACTCTGGTTTTTCACTAATGTCACTATCTGTTTGACTTTGTTCAACAAAAACATTTAATCGTAAACTGAGAAAAAAAAATGTTACTGTAAATCTTGACTGCATTGCAATTTGGTTTTCAAAGTGGAACGTTTTAATCCGATGTAACTGGCAGAACAGAATAAGTGTGGAATTATTAGAACACTGAAAATATGTAAGAGCTCCAAAAGCAATCAGACGCCGTCGAAGCCATTTAGATCAAAGCGAGTTTCAGAGGAAAGAAGAAGTAGAAACTTTGCTGAAGTAGAAAATAATTTGTGTTTGTTTAAGAATTTAGTGAAAGTGGAAAATAAGGAGCGTCCGTGGTGTATGTTCGGCTCCTCATGTCACTGATAAACCTGTGCACATGTGTACCAGGGCCTGCCGTCACCGCGCTGCACTTTTATTAAACCACAAATAAACTGCACATTAGGACATGTGACCTCATCCCTTCTGTCCTTCAGTGTCCTTCTTTACGTAATTTCCTCTTAGTGTCGTCTGTTTCAGAATGGAAGGGCTTCGTCATTTTCACCACATTGCATGAAAAACTGTGTTGTTTTTGTAATAAACCTGCGACAGGTGAATAAAGACAGAGGAACAGAGAAGTCCCGCCTCCTCTGGCTGTTCCCCGTTGGACCAAATTTCAGGAAGAAACATTCGAATACAGCCAATGGTAAAGAGGCAAAGGCCCAGTCCCAGTTCACCCCTTGGCCCTCCCCTTTACCCTTCTCCCGACCCCAGTGGCTGCTGGTCTTTCAGACAGGGAAGCTCACTGTCGGCTTACATCAAAAAAAAAAAAAAAGTCTAGTTATTTAAACATAAATTCGTCCTCCATTCCTTTCTAAGAAAACGCTCAGTGACCTTATCGAACCAACTAAACAAGAAAACACTGAAATTGTGTTAAATTGAAACAAGTTAGTACAATGAGTGTGTTTTATTTCCAGTGCAGTAAATGAACAGTAAATTTCACAAACAAAGTTGTCACATCTGTTTACAGCAGCATCGATGACACATGATGATGTCACAGGCCTCCAAGGGTTGTCACATTTCATAGGGGAATATTTCAACCCCTACCCCCTCCAACACTGTTTCAAACAGTAGCACCAAGGGCAAGGGCCAAGGGGTAGGGGCAGGGGTAAAGGGGAGGGCCAAGGGGTAGGGGTAAGGGTAAAGGGGAGGGCCAAGGGGTGGGGGTAGGGGTAAAGGGGAGGGCCAAGGGGTGGGGGTAGGGGTAAAGGGGAGGGCCAAGGGGTGGGGGTAAGGGTAAAGGGGAGGGCCAAGGGGTGGGGCAGAGGCCATGTCTCTCAGACTGCAGTGGAAGCTCATCTTCCCCTAAAAATTATAAAATTAAATGGTTAAATCTGTTCAGTTGTTTTCATTTCATTGACTCCAAATGTGTTGGAACACGTTCATCTCTCAGACCAGTTGGTTCAGAATCAGTTTGATCCCAGATCAGTGGACTGGATGTTGTTCACTTCTCCTCCATTCCCGTGTCTGTGTTTCTCCTCCATCTCTGCTCAGTGCATTTGTCCGTAGACGCTCAGGGTCCATGCACTTCAATGGGACTGAGTGGAACTGCTGTAAACTGACTCTAAACTGGACGATCACTGGATAAATGACACCATGTTGTCCCACCCCTGGACGCTCAGCGTCTCTGGGGGTGAATGGAGCTGTGGGCGGAGCTCGGCCAGGCCGGACGCTGAGCTTCCATGTGCTGATTGGAGGACGGGTCCAAAGGCTGAACCCTGTTTGATTGACAGCTGTTGTCAGATCTGCTCCTTCACTGACATAGTTCAGTTTAATACAGTCACACATTCTGAAGTGAAATCACAGAAACCAAATGAACTGTTCATTTACTGACCTGGAAGAAAACACACTCATTGGATTAACTTGTGTCAGTTTAACATAATTTCAGTGTTTTCTTGTTTACTTGGTACGATAAGGTCACTGAGCATTTTCATAAAAAAGAACGGAGGATGAATTTATGTTTACATAACTAGACTTTTTTTTTTTAATGTAAGCCGACACTGAGCCTCCCCTGTCTGAAAGACGAACAGCCGCCACTGCCCCAGGGGTACGGGGTAGGGCCAAGGGGTGAAATGGGATTGGGCCCAAGAGACAAGTACATTTTTGATCCCATTTAAATTATTACATTTCCATTATACAACACATATGATCTTTGTCGGTTTATAAGATAATTTTACAAATCTAGAAGGGTGTAATTTATGGTAAAACGGATGAGCAGTCAGAATGATAAAACAGATAAAAACAGACCACAAGTGGTGTCATTCTGACTATCCTTCTCTCCATCAGTTCAGAGTCTGAATGTTTCTACGGTTTCAACATGACCAGACTGGAAAGACTTTCACATCTTTTAATTCCTCAAATATGTAATGGCCAGTAATGCATGAATTTATGTAGAACTTAATTTAAAAAATAGATTTTGATGTTAAGCGGATTCTAAATTCAGTATAGTTTGTTAATTACTATAGTACATAAAATAGATAGAAATGTGGATATTGATGCAAATTTGTGACAACAGGTATTAAGGTCAATGATAATGAAAAAGTGACATAACAGATTTTCCCGTCTCAGGACATGGACATGGACTGAAATTTACTGATGCCACAAAATTATTTTCCATGTCCTGACTAGGTATGTATCGAATATGTCCTAACCGGTGTTGAGGGAATACATACACTATCTCGATGGTTTCTGTGATAGGAACAGTTAATTGGGACCACTGAGCCCAATTAACTGAGCTCTTTTACACAAAATGTTTCTTTCCTGTCTTTGTCCTAAAATCACATTTTTATTTGACAAACCTCACAGATATAAATGATGTCACAATTCAAATGAGATCAGGAATTGATAATTAACCATGTGCGATGTTTGAAGGTAATATCTTTATTCTCTTGTTTTTATTTGGTAGTGGTTTATTGTTCTTATTTATCTATCGATTTATTTATTTATTTTGTTATTTTTAACTCTATAGCTTTTAGTCTATTCTTGTATTTTATTCTTTTATTTGGGTTTTATTTATTCTTCTGTATAGCACTTTGTTTTCCTTTTTTTTTTTTTTTTTTTTGTACAGTTTCTGTCCTTAAATCTATTTCTGTACTTGATTCTTCTATTTTGGTTTGAATCATTCTTCTGTACAGCTCTTTGGTCCACTGCAGTTGTTTTAAAGTGCTTTACAAATAAAGTTGGATTGGATTAAAGGTGCTTGAGCTCCAACTCCAGGTCTTCAGTACCTTCAGTAGTTTTTTTTTTATTATGGGAGCTTAATAATTTTTTTTTTTTTCCAAATCAACTCTCCTTTAATTTATTGGCTGTACAATTCTAAACATGACATTTAATGAATGCTATGTATTTATTACACGATCAAGGCCAATAAATTTGTTGCAAAGAAAGCAGTCAGTATCTAGTCTGACCACTGTTTGACCACTGACCACAGACTGTACTACGCCTTCTCATCGACCACAGCAGACATCTGATGTTGTCCTGGGGGATGTCCTGCCATTCCTGCTCCAAGGCGGTCGTCAACTCCTGGACATTTGTTGGACAAGGAGTGAGTCTGGATGCACATCATCCTGCCTGACCTGTCGTCGGTAGGCCTATAGCTTTAGCCGCACGGAGGAACAGAGCAGAGCTGAGGCAACATGTCCAGGTGCAGACCACAGCGTTCTTTATTCGTTCTCACCAAACGCAGGGAAAAAATATTTACAAAAAGACACAGGTAAGGAGTTCAAACATACGATCTGTGCAAAAACATCATCAGAGTCCAGTCCAGGCCGCACGCACCCACACAATGAAGAAGAGCAGCCTGTTATAGGCTGGTCTATCCCCAGGCCCAGGGCCGTCAAACTCATTTTACTTCAGTTCCATATTCAGCGAAATCTGATCTGCAGTGGGCCCAACCAGAAAAATAACATAATAACCTATGAATAATGACAAGTCCAAATTTTTGTCTTTGTTTTAGTGCAACCCCCCCGCCCCACACACACACACACACACACACACACAAACACATTAAATTATGAAAATACTTACTTTTATAAACTATCCAAAAGAGAAAAAAAACTGAAAAAACTGAAATTTAAATTAAAAAACATAAGAAAATTTAGTGCAATTTTAACAATATTATTCCTCCACTTCTCATTAGTCCATGTGCATTCTGGATCAGATCTACAAAGACACTAAACACTGAGGAACAGGAGGAAAAATAGTTCAGAGACTTTGATACATGCTTTTATCACATGTCGAATTGATTACTGTAACGCTCTCCTTTCTGGTCTTCCCAAGAAGACCACTGCACCGCTGCAGCTGCTCCAGAACTCTGCAGCCCGACTGCTGACGAGGACCAGAAAGAGAGAGCATATCACACCAGTGCTCAGGTCTGTGCACTGGCTCCTGTGAGCTTCAGGATCAGTTTTAAAGTGCTTTTATTGGTTTTTAAAACTCTTAACGGTCTTAGCCCTATTTATTTATCTGATTTGCTTTTAACATATGAGCCCTCTCGGACCCTCAGGTCCTCAGGTAGTCATCTCTTAACTGTTCCTAAAGTCCACACTAAGACTCATGGGGAGGCCTCATTCAGCTTTTATGGCCCCAAACTATGGAACAGCTGACCTGAGGACCTGAGGTCCGCTGCCAGTGTTCATATTTTTAAAAGTAAACATAAAACTTATCTTTTTAGGCTAGCTTTTAATTAAACTCTTACTGTAAACTTTACTTTGTTGCTTGTATTTTTATTTGCAACCGCGGGACAGTGGGGGGTTTTGTTGTGAAGCACTTTGTGCTGCATGTAACATGTATGAAAAGTGTTACAGAAATAAAGTCTGATTGATTGAAATTGTGCTGAATTTTCTTTAGATATTTCAGGTTGTTCATATTTGCTCAGGTTATTCACATTTTATTGTTACAGGATAGTTTGTAAATGTAAATATTTTCATAATTTAATGTTATTTTTTGCACTGAAACAAAGAAAAAAAATTGAGTTGTTAATTCTAGATTTTTTGGGTTTAATTCCAGATTTTTTTACTTAATTGAAGATTTTTTTTTTTTTTTTTTTTTTTTTTTTTTGGCTTATTCAAGATTTTTTTTTCTTAATTGGAGATTTTTTTGGCTTAATTCAACATTTTTTTACTTAATTGAAGATTTTTTTTTTGGCTTAATTCAAGATTAAATGAAAAGATAAAAGCTCTCTAAAAAGTTTTCAACTGGTTCAGAACGCGGCAGCGAGACTACTAACAGGAACAAATAGAAGAGACCACATCACCGCTGTGCTCCAAGCCCTTCACTGGCTTCCAATCGAGTTTAGAATTAGATTTAAAATCCTCCTTCTCACATATAAGACCATTAATGGTATGGGCCCCTCCTATCTCAGAGACGCTCTGGTGCCGTACCATCCCAACAGAACCCTTCGTTCTCAGAATGCTGGTCTACTGGTAGTTCCCAGGGTCTGTAAAAGTACAGTAGGAGCTAGAGCCTTTAGTTACTAAGCTCCTGTTTTATGGAATCAGCTTCAGCTAACATTAAAGAGGCCGACACAGTCTGTACATTTAAGGTCAGGCTGAAAACGTTCCTGTTTGAAAAAGCTTCTGGTCAGACTAGTTCAAACCAGACTGAAGCCACAGTTCAGTCTAAGCTGCCCTAGGAGCAGTAATGCTGGGGGAAGTCCAGGCACTGAGTCCTATCTCCTGTTTCTGCTTCTACGTACCATTCTGGTCTGCACTTATATTTTTAATATTTAGCCAACTTAGTCTGTGCAGTACTATTCACCTGGTGTCCCCTTTCCCCACTCCCCTCCGGGGGAGTGGCTACTTTTTCAGCTGTAGCCGCTTGGGAGCCAATGACGACAGGATCTGCGCTGACCCATCTGTGTCCTGACCCCCTCCCCCACCTGTCTGGATGGACGTCCTCGGCCTCACCACTGTGGATGGGCCTCCTCGCCCCTGCCTGTCTCATCCAGTGGGACGGACCCCCCATGTGTCCACCCTACTGCATCCTTCAGACTAGAACTCCATCTGCAAATGGACGTCCATCAGTCCTGGTGCATCTACAGCCTGTCCGTCCATGGGAGTGGATCTGTCCTTCACTGTGGTTCTCCCCGAGGTTTCTCCCTTTTCCCACTGGGTTTGAGTTTTTCTTTGCCGAGAAGGAGGGTCTAAGGACGGGGGATGCCCTGGACATGACTCATTTTCTTGCTGTTTATTTGACTGTTGTTGTTTACATCCAACTGACTCTGTAAAGCCCTTTGAGATAACCTTGTTGTGATATAGGGCTATACAAATAAAATTGAATTGAAATTGAATTGAAAAGATTTTTTGCTAAATGAGATTTTTTTTTTTTTTGGTTTAATTGAAGATTTTTTTACTTAATTCAAGCTAAATTTTTTTTTGTTTAATTCAATTCAAGACTGTGGAATTTTTGCACTTGGCAAAAACATCCCAGGGGCCAAACTGGACCCCGGGACGCATGTTTGACACCCCTGCCCTAGCCTATCCTATACTGAAGACACAGGTAACTTTACCATCCCCCCAATTAATTATTTAAAGATAAAAAATTTCCCAACAGTTCAGCTATTTACCACATTAACAACATATAAAAATATGTATTTTATTAAATTAACAGTGGACAATTCTAAAATATCCATAAGATAAATTTAATTGGCCGTTCAGTTAAAACACCCCTGCTATTCCTGCCCCAGTGGTCCCTCCTGGAACCTTCCTAAAGGTGTTGCAGCGCCCTGGGGACTCTTTTTGCTGGAACACCTGGGACAAGACACAAAGACACAGGTGAGTTACTTTTCCATACAGTTACCCCATCTATCTTCAATATTACCTCTTCTTTTCCTCCATTTTGCAGACACAACAGAAAATAAACACTTTAAACAGAATGTGCGTGTCTTATTCAGTCGTGGACGTGCTACATTACATGATCCCAGTGATGCACAGTGGGTGACGGATCAGGCCAAAAGGCTGGACCATGGCTCCAGGAAGGCTGTAGTGACCCCGGCGGTGAGGGGGCGGGCATTATCCTGTTGAAGGATCCAGGTTTCTGGGTGGTCGTTGTGGACCCGAGGGACCGTGACGTTGATTCTCGGAAAATCTTGACGTGGCGTCATTCTAGAGTTCTGGTTATTCTTCACTTTTGGGACTTTTATAGAAAAATGTGTCCCGGGATTATAAGCAGAGGATTTGGCACTGACCACTGAGGAAAATCACCTTATCCATTTTTCAGCCAATCACACGGCAGCATTCCAACATACAGCAGTCGTCAACATTCCTTGAGCTGTTACAATTAACTCAACCAGAAATCATTGCTCAAATTAGTATTTGTTAAAAGCAACACCAAAAGAATAGTATAAAGTTTTCATTGATGCCGAGTTAACCAGATCAGGTAAATTCAGACAGGAAACTCAGACCCTAACCCAAACCCAACACCAGGGTTATTATCCTTAACAAAAACTAACAAAATGATGAAAATTAGAATTGTAAAAACATTTTCATTAACTGAAATAAATAAAAACTATAATTAAAAGAAAAAAACAATAACTAACTGAAACTGTATTGCGTGTTTACAAAACTAACTAAGATGTATAAAAATGATAGATAAAATTCCCTTCGTTTTCATCTTTGTCAACGTCGGATTGATATGAAATTGATTTTTTTTTTTCCCTTAAGCAGTTTTCTCTGCTGGCACCATATGATATTTAAGGGTCCGTCACTTGTGTTCACTTGTGGTTTCCAGTCGTCTTCTGGTCCCCACTCTACCTGGAAACATGGAGACTAAAGCAGCAGAGTCCTGTCTGGGATTTATTTGAATACGACCACAGAGAAGAAGAGAAAAGAGACCACTGAACTACAACTGAACTACAACTAAGCATTTAAAAAATAACAGAAACTAACAAAAACTATCAAACCTGCTCTAAAAACTAATTAAAACGAACTGAATTAGAGAAAAAAAAAGTCAAAACTAAATAAAACTAAACTATAATGAAAAATCCAAAACTATTAGAACCTTGCTCAACACAACCTCTTCTACCTGCGGTGAAAGAGTTAACCACTATGTTAAAAGTGTCAAACTCATTTTAGTTCAGGTTCCACATTCAGCCCAATTCGATCTAAAACGAGCCAGACCATTAAAATAATAGCATAAAAACCTATAAATAATGACAACTCCAAGGTTTTCTCTTCATTTTTTGTGCAATAAAAATATTAAATTATGAAAATATTTACATTTACTAACCATCTTTTCACAAAAAAGAAGAGAATAATCAGAAAAAAAAATTAATTTCTTCAGAAAAATAAGCTACATTTTAACAATATTATGCCTCAATTTATCACTTGTACATGTGCATTTACACACAACGTTACACAAACATAATATTGTTGAAATTTTGAAGTTTGGAATGTGGAACTAAAATAAGAATGTCTACAATATTATGTGTCAATTTATTAACACAACTTACAAATTGGATCTACAAATCCACAAAACATTTAGGAACAGACAGAATATTCTTCAAATTGTACTTAATTTTCAGGTTGGTCTGGTTTTATTGTAAGTGTTATTGGACTATTATTTGACTTTAGATCACACTGGGCTCAAACCAGTTCAACACCACAGACTGTTAATGTCTTCAGTGTGATTTTTGCATGGGCCGTGGGCCAGATTGGATCCTTTGGTGGGCCAGATTTGGCCCCTGGGACGTATGTTT
Source organism: Sphaeramia orbicularis (assembly GCF_902148855.1). Lineage (NCBI taxonomy): Eukaryota > Metazoa > Chordata > Actinopteri > Kurtiformes > Apogonidae > Sphaeramia > Sphaeramia orbicularis. Next base: position 2,665,030 of record NC_043959.1, read on the forward strand.
GACACCTGTGCCTTAAGGTCTCAGGGTCTTGCTGTTTTTTTTTTGTTTGTTTGTTTGTTTGTTTTTCATTCAAGTGATTAAATTATGGGCGAAAAGTGTGGTGTAACACAAGCACTATTGAACATGTACTGAGTAAAATGTTACTGAAAATGGATTAGTAATGCTTTACACTACTGTGTTACAGCAAAAAGTAATCCATTACTGTAATGCATACTGTAATGCAGAGTCTTCCAGGTATAAACACTAAACCATTGTGCAAAAAGATTCAGATCATGTGAGCACAAGGTCCGCATACAAAACGAATAAATGTGAACCAACAGCAAGAAAATGCAGGAACACATGAAGTAGGAAAATGGAAACGTATCCCCCAATCTATAATAAAAGTACTTTGAACGAAAAGGAAAAATAATTGCACCACATTCAAGAAAATCCAGTTTAATCCAGTTTAATAAGGTTATTTAAATAATCCTATAATAATATAATGTTCCCATTCTGTGGCTCATTGTGTTTGTTTTACAAAATTTACTGCTTTGGGTTTCTGGGAAAGTTTGTTCTGCGCCTCCCAGCATCCTTTACCCCTGTGATTCCACCAGTTCGAACCAATGTTAACGTTTAATAGGTGTTACAGGCCAGAAAGGATTAAAGCTATTTCCAGTTTTCTGTGGATTTACAGTGCAGTGGAACAGAAAAGGCCAGTGGCGAACCTCGCTGTAATCTTTGATGTTCCTCAACAATTCCTCAGTGTTCGCGCTGATGGACGATCGCCTGCTGATTAGATCATTCGCCATAAATGTCCTTTTGACATGGACGTCTAATGTGTCCTGGAAATGTCTCAAGGGCTGAATCTCCATCACATTAAAAAAAAAAAAACTTGGACTCATTTTTAGTGACAAATGGAAAGAGTTGCGTATTCAGCACCTCTCCTATGTCGTTATGGGAGAACAGAATTGGAAAAGCTTTGTTTCATGACACCAAAACCACATTACTTACTTCATATTCTGTTTTTTTTTTTTTTATGGGTAAGTCAGAGTCCACATGAATGAGCTGTACAGTGTGTCACTAAAACGACGTTTACAGCTACAGATAAAACCTTATTTAACCTGAAGTGCTTTAAACACTCTGAACATAAAACAGGAGTTGAAAAAAAAAAACAAAACACACTGCACGTCTCAGACCAGGAAGCCACAATATCAAAAACCAAAAGCCGCAAGATATAAAAGTTTAAAATGCAACGTGTTTAAAGACATAAAGAATGAGGCATGAAGCATAAAATAAAATGAGTAGATGACGGTTGGGTTTTATAAGGTGTGGGTCCGTTCTGAAGCGTCTCCGCTCTGAGAAAACACTCGGGAACTGAACCACAGATGTTGAAGTCACTGTTTAACTTTTTACTGGCAGAGTTCCCGGATGGAGCTAAACACCAAGAAATGCACAAAACAATATGTCATCCGATGTGTCGTCCAACGCAGATGCACATCGCCTGCAAATTAACGTTAAAAGATCTAGTAATGATTAAAAGAGTTCTGTCTGGGTCTGAAACCGAGCCAAACACTTCGAATCCAGTCGAGTTTCATCAGGTTAAAAAGGTTAGAATGAAGGGTTATGGTGGAGGTTTTTACCGTATTTTAAAGACTATAAGTCATGCTTTTTTTCATAGTTTGGCCGGGGGTGCGACTTATACTCTGGAGCGACTTATCTGTGAAATTATTCACACATTATTATATAATTTCACGTTTGTTATTTTCACACTGACAACCACCAGAGGGCGCTCTAGGCTTGTGCACCTGTACCTGCTACTTCTGTACCACTGAAAATTTAACATTTCAACGTTACCGGAAACTTATAAAGACAACTGAGAAGGGCTGAAAAAAATGCCATCAAATAGAAAATCGTATTCTGCAGATTACAAGCTGCAAGTAGTGAAATATGCAGCCGAAAATCGAGCAACAGAAAGAAAGTTTGGAGTGAGCGAGAAACTTGTGAGGGATTGGCGAAAAGCGGAGGTTACTCCGACTGCAGTGAAGAAAACACAAAAAGCTAATCGCAGGCTAAAAGTGAGGTGACCACAGCTAGAGGACAGAGTTCGCACATGGATGCTTGAACAACGTGCTGCCGGCAGAGGCTTGTCAACAGTGCAGTTGCATATCTGAATAACTGTTAATATGTTCCGTTAACAGACCAGACACGTACTCAGTTCGTTGTCTATGCGTCATGTAGCAGAATGTGTTACGTTAGCATACGTAACCCTATCGGCCTGTTGTTCTCTAATCCTTTATTATTTTAAACTGCCTTTCAAGATGAAATGTCTGTACTCTGTACCGCGCATGCGTGGCGTCTGTCAAACCGCCGGCGGATCTACTCCTAGAAATCCAGCCTTTTAACTACTTATTTCTTGCCTTTCAACGCTTACTCACTTGAACCCAACCTCTTAACCGTGTCTTTTAACTTGACGCCATCAACCCAAACCTCCATCAGGGCAGGTCAGTATTGTCAGTGGATCCTTACCTCTGGTTGTCACCCACCGTTTCCCGCGCTCTGCCCGGTATCTCGCTGTTTCCACCATGGCGTCATCCTCATCAGCCGGAGATAGTCCTCTTGTCGAAGCCAACAAAACCCTGGTAAAGGCTTACCAAACTATCGCGGATCTCAAAGAGGAAATACTGCGCCTCTCCGCAGAACTCGAGGAGAAAAATGCCCAGCTCTGTGGTTTCTCCAGCCGCCTTCCCACACTGTCCAGTCTGTTCCTGAAAAGCGCAGAGAAGCCCAAAGCCTCCTGTGATGATACGGTGTTATGGGATCCTTCCTCTGCCTGTTCTCGCCCCCCGTGTTCTACACCCTGGTCTGAAGTGGTGATTCGTGGCCGCAAAAAGAACACGAGCAAAGACTCACCACCGCCGACCATCAGCACATCAAACCGCTTCGCCGTCCTGTCCGTGGAGGACGCTCCGGCTCCTCCCCCCGCCAGGGCTGATGTGCCCCCCATCCCACCTGGCTCTGTCCCGGAACCGGCTCCTGCTGACTCCGTGGCTGCCACCGAGCGGATTACCGGCGACGGTCCTAAAGCCGGTCCTCTTGTAAAGCCGTCGAACAAGGGTCCCCGCTCCTCGGTCCGCTCCTCTGCCCGGCGCCGCCTCCTCCGAGAGGCCGTCCGCCGTCACTCCGACGGTCCACCCGTGGAATGTCCACCTAGAGAGACCAGGAACCCTTCACCTTCAACACCGTCTCCTCGACCACTTTTCCCTCCGACCACCGCTATCCTCGGGGACTCCATCATCCGTCACGTCCGTTTCTTTAACGCCATAACCAGGTGTTTTCCTGGTTCCACCGTCACCTCCATCCTCCATGAACTCCCTCAGCTGCTGCTCTCACTGCCGTCCACCGTTACCCGGATCATAGTTCACGTGGGCTTCAATGACACTTCTCTTCAACAGTCCGAAGTGACGAAGGTTCATTTTAAAAACCTCTTTGATAAACTGAAAAGATCCGGGAAGGCTGTTTTCATTTCCGGGCCCCTCCCCTCCTTTGCCCGTGGTGTGGGCCGTTTCAGCCGACTCCTCAGCCTGAACACCTGGCTCCAGTCCGCCTCTGCTCTGAACGGCTTCAGTTTTATTGATAACTTTAATCTGTTCTGGAACCGCTCCTCCTTCTACAAGTCCGATGGCGTCCACCCCTCTACACTAGGCAGCAGCGTCCTGGCTCAAAACATTCAACACGCTGTCCAGACTAAAACCACTCCCACACCTATGTGACTACGCTCCCCGTCTTCTGCTGCAGTCACCTGCTCCCCCTGCTGGTCACATCAAACATCACCACGTTCAGAGTCTCCTGTACAGTCTGTAGTCAGACTGAATACCACCCCAGCTGATCTCTCCTCCTCTCCCAGTCCCTCACTAATGACAGTTACACCCCTCACTCACACCAGCTCACCTTTGAGGAACAATCTCTCTACTGGTCACCATCCTATTCCTGTTATTTTCGGTTCACGTATGGGGTTTCACACTGCTAAAAGGCATCGTAATATCACCAATCTCCGCCCATTAATATACACCGCAGTCATTGGTGCGTCCTTCTCTATAGGGTTATGGAATTGCCAATCTGCAGTGAACAAAGCAGATTTTATTGCTGCCTATGCCAACCATCACACACTGGACATCCTGGCTCTCACTGAAACCTGGATTACGCCTGAAAACAATGCAACCCCAGCCGCACTTTCTATCAGCCACACATTCTCTCATACCTCTCGTCCATCTGGACGAGGAGGTGGTGTGGGTCTGTTAATTTCCAACAAATGGAAACACAATCAACTCCTACCTTCAGTCAAATACAACTCCTTTGAATACCATGCCATCCTAGTGACAGCACCAGTCAAACTTTACATAATTGTCATTTATCGTCCACCAGGGCAACTGGGTGATTTTCCTGATGAGCTTGACACTCTGCTTTCCTCCATCCCAGAGCATGACTGCCCCATGCTAGTCCTCGGTGACATGAACATCCACTTAGACAATCCCAGCTTCTCAGATTTCATGTCACTAATACTCTCTTTTGAGCTACAGCGGGTTTGCAGTCCTCCAACCCACAAAGCTGGTAAAGAGCTCGATCTCATTTTCACCCGAAACTGCATCACAGATGCCCTCACAGTCACACCTTTACACCTGTCTGACCACTATTTCATTCAGTTCAGTGTGTCTCTCCCTGAAAAACACTCTGCTCCCTCCCCCATGGTCTCTTTCCGCCGCAACCTCCGCAATTTGTCCCCCACCCACTTCTCCACTGTCGTAGCCTCCGCTCTCCCTCCCCCCAGCACTTTTTCCTCCTTAGAGGTTAATGATGCCACTGAGTCTCTGTGCTTTACACTTAGCTCCTGTCTGGATAATCTGTGCCCTCTATCTACTAGACCCGCTCGATCCTCCCAGTCCCACCCATGGCTCAATGATAACCTCCGGTCGCTGCGTACCAACCTCAGAGCCGCAGAGAGAAAATGGCACAAAACAAAAAGCTCTTCTGACCTGATCACATTCCAGTCACTATTGGTATCCTTCTCATCCAGTGTCACTGCTGCGAAGAAGGCTTACTATAATAACAAAATTCATTCTGCCACCGACACCAAGAAACTATTCTCAACCTTTAAAACACTACTCAACCCTCCACCTCCACCGCCCACTACTAATCTGACAGCAGACAATTTTGCTTCATTTTTCACAAATAAAGTGTCTACTATCAGCAGTCAGTTCACTGATCCACCCATAGACTGCACGCCTCCTTCTTCAACATCATCATCATCACACACTGCTTCCTCTCCCCTGACTATGGCTACTACTAACTCAACTGATAAAAGCCCAACTGCGTCATTCCCCTCATTTACTCCCCTCACAGAGAACGAGGTGTCTAAACTCCTTTCCTCTAGCCGTCCTACAACATGCCTGTTGGACCCTATTCCATCCAACCTCTTACAGTCTGTTGCCCCTACTATCACAGCACCAATCACACATGTGATTAATGCTTCACTGACTTCAGGAACATTTCCTACAGTATTTAAACAAGCGCAGGTAACACCACTACTCAAAAAACCTTCCCTCACCCCCACTCAAGTGGAGAATTATCGACCAGTCTCACTCCTCCCATACCTTTCTAAGATCATCGAAAGGGCTGTTTTCAAACAGGTCACAGAATTCCTCTCCCAAAATAACCTCCTGGACATCAACCAATCTGGCTTCAAAATCGGCCACTCCACTGAAACGGCTCTGTTGTCTGTGACAGAAGCCTTGAAAGAGGCTAGAGCAGCAGCCAAGTCTTCAGTACTCATTCTACTGGACTTATCAGCAGCATTTGACACTGTCAATCATGATATCCTGTTATCCATACTCTGGAACATGGGCATCACAGGCCACGCACACTCCTGGTTTCAATCTTACCTTACTGGTCGGTCCTTCAGTGTGTCCTGGCTAGGGCACACATCAGCAGTTCACCGCCTCACCACGGGGGTCCCCCAAGGCTCTGTGTTGGGCCCCCTCCTTTTTGCCATATACACCACCTCACTCGGTCAGATCATCCACTCACACGGCTTCTCATATCATTGCTATGCTGATGATACCCAGCTCTATCTGTCATTCCCACCTGATGACTCCACAGTCTCAGTGCGGATCTCAGATTGTCTCTCTGACATATCTGCATGGATGAAAGCCCATCACCTTCAGCTGAACCTGTCCAAAACTGAACTGCTGGTCTTCCCAGCTAAGCCAACCATACAGCTGGACATCTCCATCACTATTGACTCCATACCTCTGGCTCCTACCAGTGTAGTACGTAACTTGGGAGTCATGATTGATAATCAGTTGACCTTCACGGATCACGTTGCCTCTGTCACCCGATCATGCCGTTTCACTCTGTTCAACCTAAGAAAGATCAGGCCATACCTAACCGAACAGGCCACCCAGCTCCTGGTGCAGACTATGGTTATCTCCCGTCTTGACTACTGCAATGCTCTTCTAACGGGCCTCCCAGCTTGTGTTGTCAAACCACTACAGATGGTCCAGAATGCAGCAGCGCGTCTGGTCTTCAATCAGCCTAAAAGGGCACATGTCACCCCCTTACTCATTGAGTTACACTGGCTACCCATAGCTGCCCGCATCAAATTCAAATCTTTAATCCTAGCCTACAAAATTCTCCGTGGGTCTGCTCCTGTCTACTTAGGTGCACTAATAAAAGCTTATGTCGCCCCACGACCACTCCGCTCGTCTGGGGAACGTAGTCTGGTGGTCCCCAGACCTTGTACAAGACAATCCAGGCTCTTTTCATGGGTCGTTCCACGTTGGTGGAACGCTCTACCAAGTGCTACAAGAACAGAGTCATCCCTGCCTATCTTCAAGAAGCTCCTGAAGACCCAGCTCTTCCGAGAGCACCTCCTGTCCTAGCACTTTCAAACATTCCATTTTAAATATTCTAATAAGGTTTTTCCCAGGACAACCACAGATTCTTTCACGATTATCTCTGGACCTGCTGCGGTGGTCCGGCCTCTTCCCTGCCCTCATCATCACCACTCACTTATCCTCAACCGCCTCCATGTGTCTCCCCCTACTCCCCCCTTCTCCCCCTCTCCCCCAGTCCCTATCTCTATCGCTCTCTCTTTTTCCCCTTCTCTACTCTCTCTCTTTAACCCCAACTGGTCAAGGCAGACGGCCATCCTCCAGGAGTCTGGGTCTGCTCGAGGTTTCTGCTGTTAAAGGGAAGTTTTTCCTTCCACTGTCACCAGTCACAAGTGTTTGCTCCTGGAGGATTCTGTTGGGTTTCTGTAGAATTGACTTAGAGTCTGGTTTTGACCAACTCGATATATAAAATGTCAAGAGATAACTTTCTTGTGATCTGGCGCTATATAAATAAAATTTGATTGATTGAGTGATTTAATTGGTTTCCCCTGTAAGTCGCTTTGGAAAAAAGCGTCTGCCAAATGCGTAAACATAACATAAACATACTTGGTCTCGGATTTTATCAAATAAATTTCCCCAAAAAATGCGACTTATAGTCCAGTGCGACTTATATGTATTTTTTTTCTTCTTTATTTTGCAACTTTTGGCTGGTGCGACTTACGCTCCGGAGCGACTTATAGTCCAAAAAATACGGTATTTGGTGTTTTTTTTTTTTTTTTTTTTCTTTCTTTAGGATCCCCATTAGCTGTACCACAGCTACAGCTATTCCTCCTGGGGTCCTTACAATAATCTTTACAACTTGTCAATGCAAATAACACACAATATAATCATACAAAACAATTTTCACATACAAAAAAACAGACAAAAACACAGACACGACAGCTCCTTTAGGTCAGCAGCGGTATCATATATACAGTAAATGTATTCAGTTAACCCAGGTATCAATCATCTATGGTCAATAAATGTTTCTTAACTGATTTCTTACATTTCATTGGACAGTTTTCTTGTGTGATGTGTTCTGGTAGTTTGTTCCATTCTTGCATTCCTCTGTATATTACCATTCTTTTCATTGCATTTGTTCTTCATTTGGGTCTGTGTAAAATTACCTCTCGTCCTTTGGGATTAGTGGACTTCTTCTGAATCTGAAGTGCTTTTTCCACCCTGTGCGGTTGGATCATCGTCCAGTAATAAGGGTTTATGAACTTATTAGTGTATAATTAGAGTATGTGGTGAAGTTATTTTACAGATTTTGACCTGGTAAAAATCTAAGTAAAATCAGACAAAAATAGAGAAAAACACAAACATTTGCAACTCTTTTCTCACAGTTTTATGACTTCATCCTCAGACAGAATATTCCATTTTTATTCTAATACAGTCATGAGTTTTTTCTGTAAAATGAATTACTTTAATCTCAGAGAAAACACTCAGAACAACCAATTGAATTTGCAGATTTATGATTTCATAATCAGAAAATACACATTCTTTTTCTGTTTTGTGTTTTTTTGTTTTCCTCATCTGAATTTACTACTTTAATCTCAGTGAATTTCTGACTTTCTGTTGCAAATATATGACTTTATAGTCAGTCCAGTATTAGATTTTTTTTTTCTTATATCAAATTGTGAGTTCTGCTTTTAACTTAATCCCAGGGAAACCCAGTAACACTATTTTCTGTAGTTTATCAGTTTTGACCTTGTGCCTTCAATTTCAAGATTTTCTTTTTTTTTTTTTAACCTAACGCCACACATTTATAACCAGAAAATACTCATGCTTTTCTTAGAAGCTTGTCGGTGTATTCTTCGACCACCACTTAACATTCATTCACATTCATACATCTGTGTGACTGACACTGGAGGTACGGTGGGTGAAGTGTCTTGCCCAAGGACACAACGGCATGTGACTGGGACAGAGCAGGATTCAAACCGCCAACCCTGTGGTTACTGGACAACCTGTTCTACTGCCACCCGTAAACCACATGATATCTTCATACACTCAATATTTAAGTTTCTCGCATCATTTTTAAAGATTTGTTTTAAATGTATATTTCCACTTTTCAATCTCAAGAATATTTTGCTTTATTTTGTAAATATGTGATAAAGAAGAGAATACTCTGTTTTTCCTCACAAATTTATCTTAAATTTAGAGAATATTTTCTTTTTTTTTTTTCATATATTTAACCCATAAAGACCCAAACAGCCACTGTCAACCAAAACCATCTACTGATCTAAAATGTTTAATACCTGTTGATCCACTAATCCTATCAATTCGTGTACATACTTGGTGTAAAACACAGTCTGTCATCTTTTCATGGTCATCAGATATGACCCATTTGGACGTTCAGAGGCTCCGTAGTTACCGTGGAAACACCATCATCTTCGACAACATTGATTCACCAGTAAAACCCATGGAGTTGGATCAATGACAGTGGATGAAGACACTTGTTTTTATGTTCAGTTAATGATATATTTTGTTGAAAACGTCACTTTTTCTTCAGTTTTCTCCATTTTTGATACAATAACCTTCGATTTTAATCTGAGCTTTTATGAACATCTACATGTTCAGTGAATTAAATAAAGGACAATACCTGATTTTCACTGGAAAAAAAGCAAAATACAGATGATAATATTACAATGAATGGTGATAAATCACTTACGAAAGATTAAATAGAAAATAATATTTGTGAATTACCACAAAAGTAGCACTGGGTCTTCATGGGTTAAAAAAATATTCCTGTAAATTATAGCAGGTTTTTTTTTTCTTGTGGTAGTAAGCCTGTCCCCCAGTGCTGTAGTTCTTTCTTTTTTTATATAATGCATCTAAATGTACCATTGAATATGACTGTGAATTAAAGGTTGTGTGTTTAATAAATTACGGTTTTCATTCTTTACTGTTCTGTTCATATATGAAGATATTTTTGTGTCTTTATTATACAAGCAAAGAGGAAAAAGGCAAACAAAAAATACAAATTTGAAAACAAAAACGGTTTCAAAACTTTGAAGCTTAACAAAATCGATAGTGTTCTCATTTTCTTTCATTTCAGATCTGAAACTTCTGCGTGCAGGCCAAAATGTTTTGTCATTTTAAAGGTTTTGTTTGCAAGTTCAAAGGTTTTGCACCGCTAAATGTTTTGCAGGTCAAAAAGTTTTGCTTCTAGGTTCCAGTGGACCAGGACGCTGTCAATCCGAAGCAAGCTACCAATAGAAACCCACCCCTTCTGCTCATGTAGAGCCCGCCCATCATGTTCAGTGTAACTTGAAAGCAAAAGTTTTTGCTTCGCAAAAGATTCTGACACACAAAACTTCTCTACTTGCAAACAGTTTTGACCCAGAGGGAAGTACCACTCGAACTTGCAAACAAAACCTTTAAAATGACAAAACGTTTTGGCCTGCACGCAGAAGTTTCAGATCTGAAATGAAAGAAAATGAGAACACAATCAATTTTGTTAAGCTTAACATTTTTGAAACCTTCCTTTACGTTTTCTAATCTGGATTTTTTGTTTGTCTTTTTTCCCCCTTTGCTTGCATAGTAAAGACACAAAACTATCTTCATATTCCTAAAGCCTTTCACGTACATTAGACGTACGTACAGTATAATCCTGCTCCTTGTATTTAAAAGTGAAGCAGGACATTTTCACAGCAGAACTTTGTGTCCTGGTCCAGTTCCAGTGTCGGTCAAACGCAGACGGTGGCGTGGACGGGCTCATTCCCGCGGCCTGGAACCCACTCAGACAGTCAGGATACTCGCAGCCCCCGCCACCATTCATGTAGCAGCACCATCCAAAGATTACCGCACTGGTTCAACTGTCTGCCAACTACCACACAAACTGCTGACAGCATGTGGAAGGCATGCACACACACTGAGCTGAAAGAAGTCAGCATGTGGCAGAGTTTCAAGGCGCACTAAACCACTCCATTGTACTGTGTTTCCTCAGTAGTTTCAGTGTTACTCTGTACTCGTTTCATTCACACTTTGTTGGGAGATAGATTTTGAACTCGGGTCAAAGTCATTCAAAGTCATCCACTGAAGGTGTAAAACCATATGCAGTGAATGAGAGGTTCAACACAGAAGATCTGACACTTATATGAGAGTTTCTTCTGCTGGAGTTGGTCACTGGTTGGCCTCAGCGATGGAGATCCATTTCTAATAGAAAACACGCCTCATCTGCCTGATATTTAGTGTAAGTATTATATGTATTGGAGCATGTTTTGCATTTAAACAGATTGGTTTTTACATCTATGAAATGTATTAATGCTGCTTTAACCCATTTTAAGACCCAGAGCTGCTTTTGTGGCACTTCCCAAATTAATTTTTCTCCATATGTAGCCCTTCTTCAGTGATTTATCACCATCTATTATTGTATTATCCTCTGTATTTTATGTTTTTATCATGTATTTTCCTGTATATAGGAAAATACATGATAAATAAAAAGTTAAAGGAGTTGTATGTAGGTTTGTGGCCAAAACTAGTACTGCAATCACAGTCAAAATACTGCCGAGCACAGGTGTCAAACATGTGGCCCAGGGGCCCAGTCCGGCCCGCCAAAGGGTCCAATCCGTCCTGCGGGATGAATTTGTGAAAAGTGTAACCTGTGTGCTTATTTTCGTCTGCATTGTGTGGTTGCCCGGTTGTGTCCCACGGGATGGAAGAGGGAGGCGGAGCAGGTCTCACTAATGGTGGATTCATCCTGAACAGACAGAACTAAGGTTTGTAGTGGGTCAGTCACGGCAGGCAGAGGCTCGGTCTCCACTACAAAAGAGTTAGCACAATTAGCTTAGTATATTACAACATTACTGAAACATATGATCCAGTAATATCAACTATAACAAATTTACTTCAAAGCGATCACTACGCAATATTATATGTGCTGAAATAGATCTTCTCCAATTACAACTGGAATTTATGATTAATAAAGTTTACTCCTGTAGCGGACCGAGCATATACACCTACCCCTGAGCATCCCTCATCAGCTGACTGACTTCTGTTTCCGCCAGCCAGAAGAAGGAGCCCCCGAATGACCACCCATACAACTGAAGGAGGGCAAGTGGAAGCAGAACTCTGTTACAAATGCAAAAATTACACTGAAGATATGAACAATCAATAGTGTCAAGATCATTTTAATTCAGGTTCCACAGACAGACTCACACAGTCCAATTAGATTTCAAATGGGTCAGAACCAGTCAAATATTATCATAATAACATAAATAATGACAACCCCAAATTCTCTTTGTGTTTTTTGGTGTAAAAAATTAAATTACATAAAAATGTTTACATTACCAAACTATACTTTTACAAAAAAACATGAATAACCTGAACAAATATGAGCAAATGAAAATGTCTTACTGTTTTACTTACAGTTTTAGTGTAAATACATGAAAATATTTACATTTACAAAGAGAAAAATTAGGAGTTGTCATTCTTTATATGTTCTTATGATAGTATTTGACTGGTCCTGCCCACTTCAGATTGAATTGGTCTGAATGTGGAACCTGAACCAAAAGGATCGTTAATATCTTAGAGTAATTTTTGCATTTCACAAATTCACCCCAAGGGCCGGACTGGACCCTTTGGAGGGCCGGATTTGGCCCCCGGGCCGCATGTTTGACACCTGTGTTACAGAAGATGGCAGTGTTTCCACGTTCATTTCGGAGCCTCTGAACGTCCAAATGGGTCATATCTGATGACCATGAAAAGATGATAAACTGCATTTAACACCAATTATTTACATGTATTATTTCAGGTTTAGTGGCTCAGAACTTATTAAACATTTTAGATCAGTACATGATTTTGTTTGCCAGTGGCTGTTTAGGTCTTTATGTGTAAAAAATGTAAATATGTGACATATTACTGAGTCGTTTATGTTATTTTGTCATGGATTTTGTCCTATTTGTATAATATGTTGTTCTTTTTTATTAAAGTGAAAAACACTTTCACAACAGCACTAATGGGGATTTGTGAGCTGCAACACTTGTTCAATAAAAGATTTGAACATACTGGTACCAGGTCGTTCAACAGAAATACTTGTGGATTCAACCTGACCTGGAGCCACCCCTGCAGCAGGAGTCAGGTCCAGTTCCTCTGGTCTATGTGTCCAGTGTCCAGGTGGAAACACACACATGGTCTAAACCAGGGGGGTCAAACTCAGTTTCTTTCATGGGCCACAAACAGCCCAATTTGATCGCAAGTGGGCCGGACCAGTAAAAAATCAGAATAACCTAGAAATGACAACTCCAAATTCTTCTGCAAATTTTACTGCAAAAAAAAATAACATTATTACATGAAAATATTTTCATTTACAAACTATCCAAACAAAAAAGATGTGAATAACCAAAAAAAAAAACCAAAAAATTGGAATTTCTAAAGAAAAATAAGGGCACTAACACTATTACACCTCAGCTTATCATTTATACATGTGTATTACAGATCAGATCTACAAAGGCACAAAACATTTAGTAGGAGGCAGAATATTGTTAAAATTGCTCTCAATTTTCTTTCGACATTTCAAGCTGTTCATATTTGTTTAGGTTATTCACATTTTTGTACAAGTATAGTTGGTAAATGCAAACATTTTCATGTAATTTGACATTTTTTACACTAAAATGACGAGAAAGGTTTGGGGTTATCATTATTTATAGATTATTATGATAGTATTTTATGGATTTGTTCCACTTTAGATCGAATTGGGCTGAATGTGGAACCTCAACTAAACAGATTTTGACACCCTTCATACCCTTGTTAATGCAGAAAAAATTATTAGACCATCAAAAGTCATCAAAAACAATGGTTATGCAGTCAAGTCCTAACTCCTGTGTGTATCATGTGACTAAAACGGACAGAAAAGAAACATGGAATATCTAAAAGCACTGTTTTTGTCAGTACAATGCCATAGATATTGATGTAAGAACTGAAGTGATTTTGGTTATTATCAAGGAAACACTGGAAACGGTTAAATATCAGCTCTGAAATTAAACTACTATAACCTTTTTTTGTTATCACTATATTTGTCCAAACAAATGTACTTTTAGTTGTACCAGGCATTAAGATGAACAAGAAACTGAAGAAAAAAAGGGTGGTCTAATAACTTTTTCTGCGACTGTATGTTCAGTGTAATTTTTGCATTTCACAAATTCATCCCACAGGTCAGATTTGACCTTTGGCCCACGGGCCGCATGTTTGACGCCTGTGCTCTAAACTGTATTTGATTCACGTTCACTAGCCTGACAGTCTGGTTGTTGTCAATATTTATTCACACGTCGTCCTTCACTTCAAATCTTTGTGACAGAAAATCAACAGGTCCAACATTTTTTTGTTTTTGTTTTTTTATCAGATAATGGCAGTTTCACACAAATGATGGTTTGATGAATTTATTTGTGTTGTGGAACCTTGAAAAAATCAGCCTTAAATACATAAAAGCCTATTTTTCACAGTGTAAGATTCATGTGGGCTAAAGTACATTCCACAAAATGAGGTCTAGGAAAATACTCTAATCTGTAAAGCCTTAGCTCTGTGTTTATGACTGTACATGGTCCAAACATCAGTATCTGACGACAAATACTTCATTAAATTATATTTAATTGATGACAGTGGTAAATAATCATCTGTTGTTTGTTTCTGAAATGTAATAGAACTGAATTTGTTCAGTTCAAAGATATGACCTTAAAGACCTTAAAACAGTTCATTTAACCCAAAAGGATGAAAAAAAAACAATTACTGATCTAAAAGGTTTAATACCTGTTCATCCATTAATCCTATCAATACATGTCAATAATTGGTGTCAAATACAGTTCTTCATCTTTTCATGGTCATCAGATATGACCCATTTGGACGTTCAGAGGCTCCGTGGTTACCGTGGAAACACTGTCATCGTCTACAACACTGATTCACCGGTAAAACCCATGGAATTTGACAAATGACAGGGGAGGCACTTGGTTTATGTTCAATTAATGATAGATTTTGCTGAAAAAGTCACATTCTTCAGTTTTCTCTGCTTTTGATATAATCACCCTCAACGTTAATTTGAGCTTTTTACGATCATCTGCATGATCAGTGAATGAAAAATAGTAAAATACCTGATTTTCACTGAATAAAAGCAAAAAACAGAGGATAATATTACAATAAAGGATGATAAATCAATCAAGAAAAGTTCAAATAGAACGGGAACTGCTACAAAAGTAGCACTGGGTAGTGATGGGACTGTTGGTTCTTTGAAGGGAGTCGTTTAATCAGGAGTCGTTCACTGAAAAGAGTCGTTCAACAGACTGGCTCTTTGGTGTATTTTGCATTCTTTTGAAACACCAGTGTTTGAATGACTAAATTGGCTACATGTGATGATTGACATTTCATTTTAAAGGTGTTTAATTGGCGCGGCAGTAAATATTATCTTACTGTAAAAAAGAATGGTTAGTTCAAATGTGTGGGTTAAATCCATGACATGAGAGGTGACATTAGACAAATGATGGAACTGGACCAAAAACATCCCAGTACATTATGTGGACCAGTCTGTAGAATAAAAATGAAGAAGAAAATAAAACATTTTCTGATTAAATAACATTTTATTCTCCACAAAACAAGAACAATAAATGTGTGTAAACATACGGAAAAAACTGCACAAAACACAACAGTGATGAACCAGTGCAGTTACTGAAATACCTGAACTGGAGTGACATTCTCAGAACTAGAACAGTCTGTTCCACCAGGACAGTCGCTGCTGAGTTTTCAAATGGCGCTGCAAATTATTCGTTGACCCAGACTTGAAAGATATATGTTTTTTGCAAATATTGCCAGTGTCATGTCCATCTTTTCTTTCTGAAAAGTGCATCCAAATCCTCCTCCTTTTTCTTTGGCTCATTCCTCACAGGTGCTCACTCACTCAAACTTTTCTCCTCCTCCTCCCAGTCTTCCAGCTCCTCCTCCTCCCAGTCTTCCAGCTCCGCCTCCTCCCAGTCTTCCAGCTCCGCCTCCTCCCAGTCTTCCAGCTCCGCCTCCTCCAGTACACTCACCTTACGCTTCAAACTGTTGTTTTTTTTTTTTTTTTTAACTTCTTGCCATCAGACATGCACAGTGCACTCTTTTTTTTCTGCTGGAACATTCTCCTCCTGCCCAATGCCTCCCCAGTGACACTAAATTGACAGGCAATCGGACACTCCCTCCTTAAAAAAAACAATGAACGGCACTTTAGAAACACTCAGTTCCCATCGTTCATTTCAAAGAGCCGTTCAAAAGATTCGATTCGTTCGTGAATTTGACATCACTAGCACTGGGTCTTTATGGGTTAATTTATTTATTCTTATTTCTTTGTTTTGTTTCGCACAAAAGGGGGAAAATGTCAACAAGAGCAAACCGTCATTTAAACAGGGGTATCTGTTCAGAACTTCACAAAAGTTTCAACATTTTCTTGAAGCTCCATAATCTTCATGCTCTTTTTTCTGTTCAGTTCTTCGGTGCCTCTCTGCTCCTCTGCAGTGTCAGCGGTGTGTTACTGTTACCGTTAGCTTAGAAAATTAGCAAATCTGGACAAACTTCATGTAAGCAGACAGTTGCAGAAGTCCCTCAGTTCAGTTTCAGCTCTTTGCACACCCTCCCACCATCTGTGACCTTTTCCTAAGGCTAATAAGTGTTCCTGAATAATTGCACACTGCAGACCCCTGTGCAGAGGCAATAAAAGCATTGGCTTCATTAAAGGGCAGCCATGGTTTCTTTCAGGATTTTCAGCACTTATTTGACTCTTGCCTTCTTTCTAAAGCTGTCTACACAATGATTCCTTTGACAGTATGCAGCTTGTACTTCTTGCCAACCCATAATCCTGTACTTCAGCAAATAAGTGAGGCCTAATATAATGAGGCCACTTACAGAGTTCACTGTGTCCTGACTTACTTCAGTCGTCTGTGCACAATAACAAGCTTTGACTTAAAATGAGAGTCATTATCACTGACAGAGGCTACAGAGGAATAACATTCAATATCCAGACAGCACTTTTTCTCCCTGATATCCGTCTGCCACCAGGTAGTATATTAAGAAAACTCTAAATCTTACCTGTTATGCTGCACAAAGGTCTAAAATCTCTGTAATATCCACCCTGTTAATGGAGACTTTACAGCAGAGGAAGCAGAAGTCCAAATGCATGTATTAGACTTCATCTGAAAACCTCCTCTAGTTTCTGGGGTTTAAAGGCTGCAATAAAACTTAAACTACATTATCTCATATGTAACTCTAACCTTTGAATGGGACCTGATGGACGCTAAAAGGATATTGTAAGTATAGGTTAGGTGTATAATATGTACCTAATATATCCCATACATACTATATATGCTCCAAAAGCTCATGTTAGAACATATCACACATTAAAGGTTTAGTTTGGAACATCTGCATGTGCTCATGTGTGTCTGTAAGGTGTGTGTTAGTGTTGTTTACTACTAATTTTCCACTAGTGGAATCAGTCCAGCTCATTACCAAGGTTCTAATAGTTTGGATTTTTCATAATAGTTTAGTTTTATTTGGTTTGGACTTTTTTTCTCTAATTCAGTTAGTTTTAATTAGTTTTTAGAGCAGGTTAGTTAGTTTTTATTAGTTTTAATTTTTTTTCTAAATGCTTAGTTTTAGTCTAGTTGTAGTTCAGTGGTCTCTTTTCTCTTCTTCTCTGTCGTCGTATTCAAATAAATGCCAGACAGGACTCTGCTGCTTTCTTCCAACTTTAGTCTCCATGTTTCCAGGTAGAGTGGGGACCAGAAGACGACTGGAAACCACAAGTGAACACAAGTGATGGACCGTCAAGTACCGTACGGTGCAGCTAGCTAAAACTGCTAGAGCAAAATAAATTGCTTTCGTATCAATCCGACGTTGACAAAAAACGAAAACGAAGGGAATTTTACCCATAATTTTTATCCATTTTAGTTAGCTGCATGTTTGACACCTGTGCATTACAGTGACCAGTTTCTTAGTTCCATCCACCAGAAACAAACCATGTGTTTACAAACAGAGCTGGGAGGGAACTCAGGCATCTTTGGAATTTTGTCGTGACGTGCATTGTGGGAAGCGAAGGCTCTCACAGCTTCCTGACAGCTGCAGCTGGAACAGACACGATGCGGAAACGGCAGGAGCTCCCTTCCCTCTGTGCATGTTCCTCCAGCCGTTTCCATATCGTGTTTGTTTCATCCATATGATACCATGTGGTTCCACTGCTGAACCTCCCTTTCCCACAATGCACGTCGTGACAAAATTCCTCAGACGCCCAGTTCCTCCAGCTCTGTTTGTAAACACATGGTTTGTTTGTGGTGGATGGAACTAAGAAACTGTTCACTGTAATGAAAGAGGTTCAGCTGAGGAATGACAGACAGACGAACAGATTCATGAAACTGAGGACTGAGGATGGACAGATGTGAGGAAAAATTGGTCACGAAAGTCTCCTGCACCTTTAAGTCCAACAGTAGCACATTTCAGTACTTGAACGCATCCTCACGTTGTGTGTGTTGGTAGAGAGTGGAGGAGTGTCTGCCTGACGCGACGACGGCATTGGACGCACGAGAGCATGATTACATCAGCGGCAGCTCGATGAAAACAGCAAGTGTGGCGGATGGAAAGCATCTGAGGGTGTGGCTCCACTTTGGTAAACTTCATGCAGACTGTGCTTCAGTGTCTGTACTGCTAAATGTAAAAGCAAATGTGAACACCTCAAACCCGAGGAAACACCTGGTCAAACATAATCTACACCTGAAGGCTGAGGAATGTACAGTATTAGAAGGCTGTGAGTCCTGCACCAGCACCGTCAGTGCACCTGCAGCAGCCGGCAGCTCCTCACCTGCAGCAGCATCAGGAAGAAGAAGTGGTGTCAAAAAAAAAAAAAAAAAAAAAAAAAAACAGTCAGTGTGGAGCAGGCTCCGCTCTGGCCAGAAAAAGTGGATGTGTTGGTGTTCCTGAAAAAGAACTGCTGAGCATGTGCAGTACAGTTTATACTAGAGGGAGTGGTCTGTTTTAGTCTGTAATACTTTAGTTTGAAAAATGTTATATGTACTATTTATTTTTAAGTTATTTACCCCCCCCCCCCAACACTTGTCTCAAGTTTCCTGTTATGTTATTTCACTTGTGATGTTGAGAAATAAATATTCAGAATTCTGACGTTTTTACTGTTTTTTAACCCGTTCATGTGTACTGGTCACTCCAGTGGACAGCTGTTCAAATCTGTTCTCTTTCATTGACTTTATCATTTTAGTTCCATATTGTCCAACACAGTGAACGCTTATGCATCATTTCATACACTGCAGTTCAGACCATTACTGTAACTTTGCTGTTCTTGATAAACCTGATCGGCACTAACATGTTTGAGTGGAAATCAATTCCTTGTTATTGTTATTAGACTGTAATTAACAGTTTTTTAAACAAAAGGTTTTTTTTCCATATTATCTCCATAAAGTGAGGAATAACTAATATTATAGTGTGTTAAAATGTGACAAAACATCAGATTAGCAGCATTAAAAAAATGTATTTCATAGCTTTCACACAGTATATCAGTAAAAAAATAAACACATGGTGTCCAGCTGAGTGGATATTTTTTGCAATTCCATGAAAATAGGTTCATAACAAAATTTCAATTGCAGTGTTTTTTTCACGCCTAAACAGAGATAAAAACACTCAGGATAAAATCTTGATTAAGGTTCCCATAATTTGTGCATGAAAGGGTTAACAGACAAAATGACTGTAATCACCACACATACACACAAAAATCATCGAAAACAGGTACCGCTGTATACCAGTACCAGTTCCTAGGAACCGAGTATCAGTACCGTATTGGTTTAAAAGTGAAAGGTACCCATCCCCACATGTTCCTCTGACCATTAATTATAAACACAACATCCTCCAATATCTGTCAACAATTAGTTCAGATGTTTTCAGAGATCTACCATTAGCTTGATTTGGATTTTTACAAGGTTCTCACACTTGGATGGAGCGGTGATTCTATCACACAGGTGTCAAACATGCAGCCCGGGGGCCAAAACCGGCCCACTAAAGGTTCCAGTCCAGCCCGCAGGATGAATTTGCAAAGAGCAAGTTAGGACATATCATAATAACCTATAAATAATGACAACACCAATTTTTTCTCTTTGATTTAGTGCAAAAAATATTAAATTATGAAAATGTTTACATTAACAAACTGTCCTTTAACAATAAAATGTGAATAATCTGAACAAATATGAACAACCTGAAATGTCTGAAGAAAATTAAG
Source organism: Sphaeramia orbicularis (assembly GCF_902148855.1). Taxonomy (NCBI): domain Eukaryota; kingdom Metazoa; phylum Chordata; class Actinopteri; order Kurtiformes; family Apogonidae; genus Sphaeramia; species Sphaeramia orbicularis. Next base: position 2,685,166 of record NC_043959.1, read on the forward strand.
TGAAATTTTAACAATATTTTGCCTGTTACTAAATGTGTTGCGTCTTTGTAGATCTGATCTGTAATGCACATGTAGAAATGATAAGTCGAGGCATAATATTGATAAAATTGTACTTACTTTTCTTAACAAATTCCTTTTTTCAGGTTATTCACATCCTTTTTGTTTGGATAGTTTGTAAATGTAAATACTGGCATAATTGAATGTTATTTTTTGCATTAAAATAATTTGGAGTTGTCATCATTTATTGGCTGTCATGCTGTTATTTTACTGGTACGTCCCACTGCAGATTAAATTGGACTGAATGTGGAACCTGGAAGAAAATGAGTTTGACAGCCCTGTTCTAGACCATCCTGTCTGTGATCTACATGAGTTTAAGGTCACTTGAACACAATACAGAGAATAAATACAGAGTCCCTGCCTTTAGCCCTTTCAGGGCTGGTTTTCCCTCAAAATCTCAAATTATTTTTGTGCATTGTATCATGACACCGTGATTATCGTTAGTTGATGATCACCCCTATTTTCATTTCACTGCTCAAACTGCTTATTGAGAAACTGATAAATAAGGTAGCAAAGCTCGATGATTTTGTGGGGGAGTTTTTAAGATTCCTATTAAATGGATCTCACACTGAGAGTGTTTTTCGTCCACTGTTTGTGTGGTTTAAAGCGCTGACTTCTCGCAGGCTCTAAATGGAATGCAAAGTCCACAAAATGCAAAGACGAGCCGGGCTGAAGTCGCTAATTTTCAGAGTGAAAACACAAAAAGAGAAAACCTCAATAGTAACACTTCCACCAACAAAACAAAGACAGTCAGTCCATGAACAGCAGAAGGATGGATAGAGGTGAACATCCTCATCTTTTCACTTCTGCTCTGATTGCGTTCATTCTACAGCTGTTTACTGACTCGGCTTCAAAGCTACACGATGTCGACTACAAATGAATGTTCATGTTGGAGGTTATTATGGGGATTTGCCTTCACAGCGGGATCCTCATTCTAAGTCATTGAAGCTCCTTCAAAGAGCCAAACCTTTCCTTTTCGGTCAGTTCTTCAGAAAAACGTGTCTGACTGAAGTAATAACTTCAGGATGTTACATAAAGGAACATTCTCATTCAATTGACGAGTTTCATTATGGAAATGAATTATGTTTTAATGAGCTACACTCTTCAGGCAAATACTAAACTTGTTAATTCACCAAACATTTCTTTGTTTCATATCCATTAAAGCTGTTGTAGCGTAATGGCCAAAAGGTGGTTTTTCTTGTCTGTTTTTGACATTATTTTCACCATGTGTGTTTAATGAAATTGCAAAATTAAATTAGTCTGTTTGCGTGCAGGAGTAGATCAACTCACTCACATTATCTAGATGTGTTAGTCCAACTATTAAAACTCCCATTTCAGTCAAGCTGACACATTTACATGCACATTTGAAGTCTAGTTTCAGCTGGACTGAAGCAATAATTATTTTTTTAAGTGTCTGGAAAACCCACTGACTGGATTCAGAAAGCCAGTTTAAAAAGAGGTTTAAAGAAATGGTCTATACCAGTGTTTTTCAACTTTTTACACTCACTCCAGTGGACAGCTATTCAAATCTGTTCTCTTTCTTTGACTTTATTGTTTTAGTTCCATATCAGCCAACACAGTGGACGCTTATGCATCATCTCATACACTGACATTCAGACCATTACTGTAACTTTGCTACTCATGATAAACCTGATCTGCACTAACATGTTTGAGTGTAAATCAATTGCTAATTGTTATCAGACTGTAATTAACAGTTTTCTGGAAAAAAAGTTTTGTTTTTGTTTTTTTTTGCATATCCTCCTGAGACCCAGCAATGCATTTTGTCCTCTGTAGGGGACAAAAGTTTGAGTTTTACCTAAAAAATGCTGTGTATTGCAAAGGACATTCCATTAACAAATCAATCAATAAATAAAAATAATTTTAAAAATGTGTCTGAAAAAACTGTTGCATTATGCAGTTTCCAATCAAGACAATTTTTTAATGTAAAAAAAAAAAAAAAAAAGCTAAAACTGTCAAATTCCTGGGTCTCAGGAGGATTTTATCTCCATGAAATGAGTAATAACTAATATTAGAGTATGATAAAATGTGAGACAACAGTAGCAATTTAGCAATTAGTGACATTAAAATTGTTTTTATGTCATAGTTTTCACACAGTATATCGCTTTCTGATGATTATTTTTAAAATAAATGTTTCTTTGCTTCAAAACTTAAATGCATGGTGTCCAGCTGAGTGGACATTTTTGTAACTCCATGAAAAATAGGTTCATTAAAAAAACAAAAAAAAAAATCAATTGCATTGTTTTTTTCATGCCTTAAGAGGAACAAAAACACTCAAGAAAAAAATATTGACTAAGGTTCTCATAATTCATGCATGAAAGGGTTAAACAGTTCCAGAAAATGAATGAACAACGGCAGGATTCATCAGGCAAAAATGATGAAACAGTGATTCAGGAGCATGAGACGTCATTTTCAGCCAGAGTCCAGACCTGAAACCCACTGTGTTGGACACATGACCGACATGGAACGGCCTCCAGGCCATCCCATCATCATTACAAGATCTGGGATGGAAAACTGATGCAACTAAGGATTAAACTAAATGTTGAGACATTTATTGTGACATTGCATGAGTGCTGGCCCCCGATGAATGTGTTATGTGTGTAACATGATTTTTTTTTTTTTTTTTATGTAACTGGATGACGTACATGCGTCCATATGGAGTCAGAATATAATATGGTCCTTCTCATTTTATACATACTTGAATGGAGAAATGTTAAGATCATCCCTCTATCTCTAATCTTTATTCAACCAGGAAAAAGCCCATTGAGATTAAAAATGAGCAGAAGTTACACAAAATAGAAATAACAGCCAAACATAAATACAAAAAATATACATAAAAATATACATATAACAATAAAAGTCAGTACTAAACCCAGACATAAAACACTAGATAAGAACATACATATAAAGACTGGCCTGCGTGATCCCATACAATATGACACAGGTGTCAAACATGCGGCCTGGGGACCTAAACCGGCCCGCCAAAGGTTCCAATCTGGCCCACAGGATGAATGTGCAAAGTGAAAGTTAGGGCATCGAACTCAAAAATAATATCATAATAACCTATAAATAATGACAACACCATTTTTTTTGTCTTTGATTTAGTGTAAAAAACATTAAATTATGAAAATGTTTACATTAACAAACTATCCTTTAACAATAAAATGTGAATAACCTGAACAAATATGAACAACCTGAAATGTCTAAAGAAAATTAAGTGGAATTTTAACAATATTCTGCCTGTTACTGAATGTTTTGTGTCTTTGCAGATCTGATCTGTAATGCACATGTAGAAATGATAAGTTGAGGCATAATATTTCTAAAATTGTACTTATATGTTTTTAACAAATTTCACTTTTTTCAGGTTATTCACATCCTTTTTGTTTGGATAGTTTGTAAACGTAAATATTGGCATAACTGAATGTTATTTTTTGCACTCAAACAATTTGGAGTTGTCATTATTTATTGGTTATCATGCTAGTATTAGACTGGTCCGGCCCACTGCAGATTAAATTGGTCTGAATGTGGAACCTGGAAGAAAATGAGTTTGACAGCCCTGCAACATGACACAGCTGTGGCTCATAATAAGTGGGTTATGAACATAATTTCAACTAGAAAAGGACTTGGAGAGCGCAGACCTCCGCCAAGGCAGATCACCCCCCATCACCACCAAAATTTAATCATTTCTTCCTTGTGCCAGTATCAACATTTCCTGAAAATTTCCTGAAAATCCATCCACAACTTTTTGAGTTCTCTTGCTAACAGAAAAACAGACAGACAGACAAACCCTGATGAAAACATTTCCTCCACCGTTTCACTTGGTAATTAGAACACAGTTGTATAGAAGTTTAGAAAATACAGAAATATTATCCTTAACCCAAAAAGACCCAATGCTACTTTTGTGTCAGTTCCCAAATGAATTTTTCACTATATGTAGCAGGCCTTGGCATCAGTGAAAGAGCGTAGAGTTCGACTGGTGCAAATCTTTATTTCATCATCATGCACCGTGAAACTAAAACACAAACATTTGTACATAAGTTATTTTACAAAGTTTACTTAGGTTACATTTTCTTTAAAAGCACAGACATTATTACAAACAAGACATATTACTCTTAATTAAAATTGGAATTTAATACATACATTTCAAACAAAAGAACAAAACATGCCACTACAGTTAATTACCACATACCTTGCTCCGCCTACCAAGGGTGCAAACTCCTCGCTCATCCAGTGAATAGCAACTGGTATGAGAACCAAACTGCGCATTGACAAAAAAAAACAAAAAACATTCCACATGATATTGATATTTGTTCAAAATAATGTGTCAAACAAATTAAACTCACATGTTCTTTGTGCTCTCCTCACTTCTGTGTTCAGCTCAGTCCTGCTCTGCTCTGTGTGGCGAACCAGGTATGAGCCAATCAGCTTCATTAGATCCCAAAAGGGGGTGTGGCAACAATAGAACAAAATGGGAAGAAAATCCAACAGAAACCAAAAATAAATAAAAACAAAAAAAAGGAAGAAAAATCTAAAATAATAAACCTATCAGCTGGCCACTAACACTATATTTTACCTTTCTTTAGTGATTTCTCACCACTGAGTGTAGTATCATCCTGCTTATTTTGCATGTTTTTCAATGTAAATAATGTTTCTTCCTACATTTAATTCACTGATCATGTAGATGTTCATAAAAGCTCAGATTAAAGTTGTGGGTTATATGAAAAACAGAAAACTGAAGAAAAACTTTTTCAGCAAATATATCAAAAACTGAACATAACTCCATGGTGTCTGTCCTCTGTCATCGATCCAACCTGTGGTTTTACCGGTGAATCTGTTGTAGAACAGGGTGTCACACTCATTTTAGTTCAGGGGCCACATACAGCCTAATATGATATATATAGTGGGTCAGACAAGTAAAATATTAGGATAAAAACTTATAAATAATATCAACTCCAAAGTTTTCTCTATGTTTTTGAGTGAAAAAAGTAACATTTCATAATGAAAATGTTTACATCTACGAACTGTACTTGAACATAACATAAAAATATATGAACAACCTGAAAATTCTTAAGAAATATAAGTGCAATTTTAACAATATCGCACCATAGTCTATCATTTATACATGTGCATCATAACGTACAGATCACAGCGGATCTACAAATACACAAAACATTTAGTAACAGGGAGAATATTGTTAAAATTCCACAGACTTCTCTTCAGACTTTTCAGGCTGCTCTTATTTGTTCAGGTTATTCACATTTTTTTGTAAAAGGCTAGTCTGTAAATGTAAACATTTTTGCATAATGTTAATTTGTTTACACTGAAACAAAGAGAAAAAATAGCTGTTTTCATTATTTCTAGGTTATTCTGATAGTATTGTACTGGTCTGACCCACTTCAGATTGAACTGGCCTATAATGATTCTAACATCCTTGACTGTTCAAATTTTCAGTGTAATTTTTGCATTTTTCAAATTTATCCCACGGGACAAATTGGATCCTTTGGCGGGCCGGTTTTGGTCCCCGGGCCGCATGTTTGACACCTGTGTTATAGAAGATGACAGTGTTTCCACGGTAACTACGGAGCCTCTGAACGTCCACATGGGTCATATCTGATGAGCATGAAAAGATGAAGAACTGCATTTGACACCAGTTATCTACATGTATTGATAGGACTAGTGGATCAGCAGGTATTAAACATTCACATCAGCAGATGGCTTTGGTCACCAGTGGCTGTTTGGGTGGTTATGGGTTAATATTTATCCAAAGCTTTAAGGGTTGGACTGACTTCCACTGACATCCAGAAAGCACAAATAAAAACCACAAATGACAAAGGAAGAGGCCTTCCCACTGCGGTCCCCTCAGGGAGTGTGTTTGTCCTCTGTCTGCCTGTCTGTGGGTATCTACCACTGCATAACTCAGACAGCAGGTCGACATGATTTGACAACGATCAAATCTAATCTCACACGCTGTTTGTAAGTGATTTTGTTCATTTTCTAAGTTCAGGCATCATTAACCTATCTGTGCTGGTTGCCGTGGTAACAGCATGGGCATGCACAGTATGCAAATAAAAGTTTTTTGCAAACCCAAACAAAAGGCTGCAGACGAGAAGAGGAATACTGACGTGTCCTCCTGCACTTCAGACCGTGCAGTTTAGTCATGGTGCGTTCAGGTGTCAGAATCGGTGGCAGAAGAGGCTGATGTGATTCACGCCGCCGTCACGGACAGCGATGGTTAATGTTGTCTGAATGTGATCCAGCACATGCAGCATGTGACAGGAAGAACACTGAACTCTGAGAGCAAATGGAACACACCAAACAACCTCAGGAACAGGTTTGTTTTGTGCTCAGGTGTGGTTTTTTTTTAACCACCAAACCATGATCAGATCAGTTTGACTTGGATTTTTCAATCTGCAGATTTCCACGCCCGTCCGTCTCACAGCCGGGGTTTCACACTCAGCCGTTCGCCGTATGAGTCATTTCTGCTCATGTCCAGATGATTCTATGGTCCGTTTCACTTCTCCCAACACTCTGCCAGAGCCGCTCAGTGTGGGAAAACCTATCATCTCTCATTTAAACCAATTCTCATTCGATTTTCTCTTCTGCGACATGACTCATCTCTTTATTTTCACGTAACAGATGGTGAAAAATGGCTGCCCCACATTTGGGATTTGATTGTGATTGTTTTGCAAAGATGGTTGTCTGTTGTTCATAAACACACATATTCATCCTGTTTGAGACTCCAGTGTCTAAAATGTTCCCCTCCGCAGGATGGTTGAATTCACTGTGAATCACTGCTCTGTCATCTTCCACTTTACACTCCAAACACAACCCACAAACCTTTATTTGTTTCCTTAAACTGGATGATTGTGTGTGCGTATAATTCACACTGATACTCATTCCCCAGGGGCTTGAAACTTATTGTCCAACACCGGCTATTGTTTAAAAGATGACACAGCATTACTGTGTGGTTTTCTGCATTTTCTACACCCTTTTTCTCCCAATTTAGAACAGACAATTCCCTGAGCACTGCGGTCTCTGCTACTTCTAACTCCCACTCAGAGCAGAACTCAGCAGCTCAACAGCTTTATTAAGTCAGGTACTTCTCAAACTCGCACTTTTTTACTTTTCCCTTTGATTTTCTCAGTTCCTCGTTGAATATTGTGTGAATATCCAGTGATTCTGAAAGGAGCTTTACCATTTCTGATTTTTAACCAGTCACAAGACTTTGCAAAAATCTTCTTATTACCTCTGCCAGGAGGTACTGTGAGCGCTCTGCTTTGTGTGTTTGCATGTGTTTGTTTGTTTGTTTGTTAGCAGGATAACTCAAAAAGTTATGGACAGATTTTCATGAAATTTTCAGTAAATGTGGATACTGGCACAAGGAAGAAATTATTAAATTTTGGTGGTGATCGGGGGTGGGGGGGGCCATGGGGGCCCACTGGTCTGCCTTGGCAGAGGTCTTTGCTTTTCTTGTTCCATATGTTTCACTTATACTCAGTGTGAGACTATAACACTGCAAAAGTTGAATAATAGAATACACACAAATATAGATGTGTTATTGTTGTAAACAGCAGGTTATCTACATGATAAAAGCCAAGTGGCCTCTGTGTGTGTGTGCGTGTGTGTGTGTGTGTGTGTATAATGAGACTCGAGTGTGTGTATGTGTGTCTCAGGATTCACACAAAATCCGTACAGAGCTGACTGCTGCAGTTTGTCAGACTTATGTATTTTTGGTCAAGGATCAGACTAGCAAAACCGGTAAGGTGATAGGACCAGTGTTTTGGGAGATTTTAGTCATTTTGGAAAACAATAGCCTTACAATCACATTGCTACACCCAGAACTTTGGCGGTGATGGCTGGACTAATGCGGTACAGCATGCATGAACACACAACAGCATAAAAAGTACACTGTAAGCCCGGACTTTGCATTTACTGAAATGCTTTAATTACAATGTAGTTCAATGATTTCAGTTTGATTCCATTCCTATAAAATGTTCAGTATATTCTACTCATTTGTAGACATAGTCCAAAGTACAAACACAGTTTCAGTTGAAACGATTTAAATCCCTCAGTTTTAGTCCTGACCACACCTTTGTATCTGTGCAGTGCATTGTAGGTATTGTTCCTGTCGTTGTAAATGTGTTGTTTTTCTGTGCAGGGTTCAGTGGGTTGTGCTGTTAGTGTTCATTTGGACTGAATGTGTGTGTGTCAGTGTTTATTGGCCTTTTTGTGTTAGTTTTTGTATTTTTGTACAAATGCACCATGAGTCACAGCCAGAGGAACAACTATGGATTTACTTTTCATCTAAGAATATTTGGTTTCAATAAGAATCTGTATGCTCTGCCAAAATATTAGCACTTCCTATACAAGCAAATTACATTGCATAAACTTCCTGCCTAACTTCCAGCTACACTGTAATACGGGAGGTTGAATAATTATACAAAACAAGTTGTATTGCAAAAATATTTAAAGTAAATCAAGTTGGAATTGAGTAAAATGAACTGATGGTAATAAGACTATGATTATACAAAGCAATTGACATTGCAACAAATTTTAAGGTAACTTAGCTTGAAATTTAGTGTGTTGTACTTAAAATAGCAATTCCATTCAAATCAAGCATTTAAGTTTAATACACTCAAGTTGTCATTACTCATGACTTAAGTTTTTTAAGGCAACCGGTTTACTCAAATCCTTTAAGTAAACTCAACTATCTGGTCTTACAGTGGACCACATCTAGAGCCTGTGGATCTGGATCCCCAGGGGTCAACACACTAGTAATTAGATTAAGCACTACTAACCTACTCTAAATACCTGATGGTATTCATAAGATCACTGGTATCTTTGTTTATGAGGCTCGTGCTGGTTGACATTGACCCATAAAAATCTGATAACCCTTAGTAATCAGATAACTGTAATAATCCGATCTGACGTGTTTGTATCCACTTAAGAAATGTGATATTCGGAAACCCTGGTTTAGACGCTCCAGTCCATTATTGGATTTCTTTACATCCATAGTGATGGTGGACTCAAACTTCCTGTTATGGTCTTACGCTCATGTTTGGCCAAATACATTCAGTTCATTATGATTTTAACCCATGAAGACCCAAACATCCACCGCCATCCAAAAGCATGCACTGATCTAACATGTTTAATACCTGCTGATCCACTAGTTCTATCAGTCCATGTCAATAATTGGAGTAAAATACAGTTCTTCATCTTTTCATGGTCATCAGATATGACCATATTTGGACGTTCAGAGGCTTCGTAGTTACCATGGAAACACTGTCATCTTCTACAACATTGATTCACCAGTAAAACCCATGGAGTTGGATCAGTGACAGTGGATGGACACACTTGTTTTTATACTGAGTTATTGATATCTTTACTAAAAAGTTACTTTTACTTAGTTCTCTCTGTTTCTGATATTATAACCTTCAACTTTAATCTGAGCTTTTATGAACATCTACATGATCAGTGAATGAAATATGGGAAAATAAATTACTTGCACTGAAAAAAGTAAAACAAAATAAAGAGGAAAATATAACAATAAATTGTGATAAACCACTTAAGAAAGGTTAAACAGAGAGAAAAATGCTTTTGGGAGCTGCCACGAAAGAAGCACTGGGTCATTATGGGTTAATTATTTTAACATATGTGCAGAAGTAAAAAAAAAATGAAATAAATGAGACTAACCTCTATCTATGTGGGAAGACATCGGAGTATTGGGGACAAATCTAGGTGTGTAAACAATAGGAAAAGAACTTTGGAGTGAAAAAAGTAAATTCCATAAAATAAAAAATACACTTAAATATGCTTAAATATCCTACAATACATGCAAAAATACACTTAGTTATACTCAAAAATCCTACAACACACGCAAAAATACACTTAGTTACGCTCAAAAATCCTACAATACACGCAAAAATACACTTAAAAATGTTTAAATATCCTACAATACATGCAAAAATACACTTAAAAATGTTTAAATATCCTACAATACATGCAAAAATACACTTAGTTATGCTCAAAAATCCTACAATACACGCAAAAATACACTTAAAAATGTTTAAATATCCTACAATACACGCAAAAATACACTTAGTTATGCTCAAAAATCCTACAATACACGCAAAAATACACTTAAAAATGTTTAAATATCCTACAATACATGCAAAAATACACTTAGTTATGCTCAAAAATCCTACAATACACGCAAAAATACACTTAAAAATGTTTAAATATCCTACAATACAAGCAAAAACACACTTAATTATGTTCAAAAATCCTACAATACACGCAAAAATACACTTAGTTATGCTCAAAAATCCTACAATACACACAAAAATACACTTAAATATGTTTAAATATCCTACAATACCCGTAAAAATACACTTAAATATGCTTAAATATCCTACAATACAAGCAAAAACACACTTAATTATGTTCAAAAATCCTACAATACACACAAAAATACACTTAATTATGTTTAAATATCCTACAATACACGTAAAAATACACTTAAATATGCTTAAATATCCTACAATACAAGCAAAAACACACTTAATTATGTTCAAAAATCCTACAATACACGCAAAAATACACTTAATTACGCTCAAAAATCCTACAATACAAGCAAAAATACACTTAATTGTGCTCAAAATTCCTACAATACATGCAAAAATACACTTAAATATGCTTAAATATCCTACAATACATGCAAAAATACACTTAAATATGTTTAAATATCCTACAATACACGCAAAAATACACTTAAATATGTTTAAATATCCTACAATACAAGCAAAAATACACTTAGTTATGGTGAAAAATCCTACAATACACGCCATAATACACTTAGTTAATGCCAAAAATCCTACAATACACACAAAAATACACTTAATTATGCTCAAAAATCCTACAATACATGCAAAAATACACTTAGTTATGCTCAAAAATCCTACAATACACACAAAAATACACTTAATTGTGCTCAAAAATCCTACAATACATGCAAAACTACACCTAAATATGCTTAAATATTCTACAATACACGCAAAAATACACTTAAATATGCTTAAATATCCTACAATACAAGCAAAAGTACACTTAGTTATGCTCAAAAATCCTACAATACATGCAAAAATACACCTAAATATGCTTAAATATCCTACAATACATGCAAAAATACACTTAAATATGTTTAAATATCCTACAATACACGCAAAAATACACTTAAAAATGTTTAAATATCCTACAATACAAGCAAAAACACACTTAATTATGTTCAAAAATCCTACAATACACGCAAAAATACACTTAGTTATGCTCAAAAATCCTACAATACACACAAAAATACACTTAAATATGTTTAAATATCCTACAATACCCGTAAAAATACACTTAAATATGCTTAAATATCCTACAATACAAGCAAAAACACACTTAATTATGTTCAAAAATCCTACAATACACACAAAAATACACTTAATTATGTTTAAATATCCTACAATACACGTAAAAATACACTTAAATATGCTTAAATATCCTACAATACAAGCAAAAACACACTTAATTATGTTCAAAAATCCTACAATACACGCAAAAATACACTTAATTACGCTCAAAAATCCTACAATACAAGCAAAAATACACTTAATTGTGCTCAAAATTCCTACAATACATGCAAAAATACACTTAAATATGCTTAAATATCCTACAATACATGCAAAAATACACTTAAATATGTTTAAATATCCTACAATACACGCAAAAATACACTTAAATATGTTTAAATATCCTACAATACAAGCAAAAATACACTTAGTTATGGTGAAAAATCCTACAATACACGCCATAATACACTTAGTTAATGCCAAAAATCCTACAATACACACAAAAATACACTTAATTATGCTCAAAAATCCTACAATACATGCAAAAATACACTTAGTTATGCTCAAAAATCCTACAATACACGCAAAAATACACTTAATTGTGCTCAAAAATCCTACAATACATGCAAAACTACACCTAAATATGCTTAAATATTCTACAATACACGCAAAAATACACTTAAATATGCTTAAATATCCTACAATACAAGCAAAAGTACACTTAGTTATGCTCAAAAATCCTACAATACATGCAAAAATACACCTAAATATGCTTAAATATCCTACAATACATGCAAAAATACACTCAAATATGTTTAAATATCCTACAATACACGCAAAAATACACTTAAATATGCTTAAATATCCTACAATACAAGCAAAAATACACTTAGTTAATGCCAAAAATCCTACAATACACACAAAAATACACTTAATTACGCTCAAAAATCCTACAATGCAAGCAAAAATACACTTTATTGTGCTCAAAAATCCTACAATACATGCAAAACTACACTTAAATATGCTTAAATATCCTACAATACATGCAAAAATACACTTAATTATGCTTAAAAATCCTACAACACATGCAAAAATACACTTGAAATTTCACAATTAAAATGTTTACATCTACGAATTGTACTTGAACATAACATGAACAAATATGAACAACCTGAAAATTCTTTAGTAAAATAAATGCAATGTTAACAATATTAGGCCTTAGTTTATCATTTATACATGTGAATGACAACTTAAGAGATCACAGTGGATCTACAAATACACAAAACATTAAATAACAGGGATAATATTATTAAAATTCCACATATATCTCTTAAGACATTTCAGATATTCACATTTTTTTGTAAAAGACTAGTCTGGAAATGTGAACATTTTTGTGTAATTTTACATTTTTTACACTAAAACAAATAGACAAATTTGCAGTTTTCATTAATTATAGTTTATTATAATAGTATTTTACTGTTCTGATCCACTTTAGAATGAACTGACCTAAAATTATTTTAACATCCTTGATTGTTAATATTTTCAGTGTAATTTTTGTATTTCACAGATTTATCCCACGGGCCGGATTGAACCCTTTGGTGGGCCAGATTTGGCCCCCGGGCCACATGTTTGACACCCCTGGATTAGAGCATTACTGTGACTGTAAACTAGCTCATTGATTGTGGTTCTTGAAATCCTTGAAAAATTCAGCACATGATAAACACTAGCATTCTGGTGACTAATAACCACCGTCTCCAAAACTGACCAAAATTCATCTAGAATTTTATACAATCTCTGTGCCAGATTAATGTACACAACAGGATTTCATCACATTAACATCTTAAATCATCAGCGTTCAGCTACTTTCTCCAAATCAATGCATTTCTTAAAGGGATTTTTAACGTCTGCTTTACTTCTACTACTGGATTTTAAAAGGAATCCCACAAGCCCCGGATCTAAAACTACCGGTCCTAATGATGGCACATAGGACTGGGTTACCGTGGATAATCAAACTGAATAAAAGAGTAGATTTATGCTATTGTTAATTATCTTCCAACTTTTTCATCCTTTTCATCCATCCATCCCTTTTCTGAACTCTTTAATCCTTGTGAATGTGGCAGGGCTGTTGGAGTGGATCCCAGATGCACTGGATTCATGACAGGACTGACACATGCAGACTAACAGTGGAGGACCGTGCATTTCACACCTAGGCCTTCAGTAGTGCTCCGTTTGAATTCATCCACCGCTCAGTAACTATTTTATGGTTAAAAAAACATCTTATTCTGCAGTAAATCCAGTATAAAGAGCTGTTGCATCGCAGATAGATAACTGGTGTAGCTGCAGTAAATGCCTTTAGTGAATACACAAACCTGGGATGGGTCTACTGCAGCTACAGCTGACACACATGAAGCCTCAGACACAAATGCTGTTACAAACGGCTACAAACACCGTGCGAATGATTTAAGGACCATTATATATACAAATACAAACTGTCAAGACAGAGTGAGTGACTGGTCTCAAACACAGGGTGCAGAACATAGAAAGAATAAAGTCTTTTATTAACAGAAAAATAAACTTGAAACAAATCTGCAGAGATAACTCAAAATCACGTCATTTTCTCACGACGGCCTCAAGATGTTCTTGTGTTTTGAACGGCAGCCGTACCGACTTCATAAGACGGCCGTAAGAAACTACTGCTGCCTCCAAGAATGTCTGCGAACTCCAGAACTCATACGAACTGGGAGATTCATACGAACCCATCGTTCATACGAAGCTCTGTGACTGAGGCTTAAAGACGCATCAATAATAACCGCATTAACTTGCAATATTATTTAGGAAACCAGCAACATTTTACTCACCAAAAATTCTGATTATTTACACAAAATCCATCCTCCTTTCTTTCCTTAAAAACAGTTCAACTCCTCTGCTGGACAGATAATCTGTGTGGGTACCGGTTGTAGTTAGTGGACTGAAAGTGTCGGACAAATCCTTTTCCTGGTTGTGACTGGCTTGCTAGCTTCGGAATTGTCCGACCTTTCTTAGCGATGTCCAGCTTTTCTGGAAAAGTCCGTCTTGAAAATGCCTTTGACAGTAAATCTGAATCCACATCCATTTCTTCTCCTCCTTCAGCCGTTGTGTTTGGACTAAACAGCTGTTAAACCAACACAACTGTATTTGTGTTGGTGCAGCTGCTACAGATGCAGTTTGCTAGCTTTGGCTAGTCCGCTCTCTGACTATCCAATCACAGGGTGTGAATACGCTGACGTCACCGTACGCCTGCTAGAGGGCCCTGGTGTCACCAACTCATAATCTGATTAGTTGAAGCAACAGCGTTATCAACACTTATGCTTTGCTCGAGGGCCTGCAGAACTGACTGTGAAGGCCTCCAGGCAGACTTCTGTGACTGTGACCCTGCCTGGCAACAAATGATGGCTGAAATGTGATTGGTTAAAGGCTTTAATATGAAAATACATGTGTGGAAGCAGCACAACCAGAGGAAAAGAAATGAAAGGAAGTGAACAGAGCACTTGGAATTATTTAAGAAGTATTCATGGACAAAATATAATTAACATCAGTCTGTGATTCAGATGTTTTTTTAGGCCAGCAGAAAAGGCCTTGTAGGCCCTGATGGTCCACCACTGCAGACTAACTACCATTCACTGTCACATTCACACCTATGGGAGATGGAGGGACCAGTTAACATTAAATGCATGTCTTTGGATGGTGGGAGGTACACACCCTCACAAACACAGGGAGAACATGCAAACTCCACAGAAATGGAACCCAGGACCTTCTTGCTGCGAGGTGACAGCCGCTCCACCATCCATTTCATTCTTTATGAAAACAGAGAAGTCACTGGACACAGACCATGTACAGGCATCAGCAGGTTTATCTGTGATTCTGTTTGTGCCATAACTTGATGACAACAAAGAGCTAAAGTCCCAGCTGTTCTGGTTATGCCCAAAGAAATTAAATCCCAGAAAAAAATTGGATTAAAGTCAATGACGAGTCCTTTTTTTCATCCCTTTGAATTCTGCATCAATTCCATACAGTATATGATATTTGTCAGTTTAAAAGATAATTTTTATGGGTCAAGACAGTCATGGTTTGTGCTGAAACTGTTTAAGTATCAGACTGAAAATATGTAAATACAAAGACTACAGTAGGTATGTCCACAGTCTGTTCACTGAACATGTCTCTGTAGCCTCTACATTACTAGATTTTTTTTTTTTTTTTTTAACTTATTTTAATATATTTCTTTATGTTGCTCTAGAACACAGGTGTCAAACAGGTGGCCCATGGGACAAAACTGGTCCTCCAAAGGTTCCAATCCAAGGCCCTCACCATGAATTTGCAATGCAGAAATTATACTGATATTAACAATCAAGGATGTTGAACATGTTTTTGTTCAGGGGCCACATAGAAACCAATATGATCGAAAGTAAAATAATATCATAAGAACCCTTTAACAATAAAAATGTGGACAAAATGAAAGTTAAGTGTAATTTTAACAATATTCTTCCTGTTAATAAATGTCTCCTGCATTTGTAGATCCACTCTGATCTGTAATTTTTATAATAATAAGCTGACACATAATATTGTAGAAATTGTTCATAGTTTAGTTCCAAATTCCAAATACAAACAAACGTGTGGAATGTTTGTACAAAATGGTAATTTTAGGCAGAATATTGTTAAAACTGCACTGATTTTTCTTAAAAGATGTTAGTTTTTTCCATCCTTTTTGTTTAGATAGTTTGTAAATATAAATATTTTCAGAATTTAATGTTTTTTATTGCAATCAGACAAAGAGAAAAACTTGGACTGCTCATTATTTATAGGATATTATGTGATTATTTTAATGGTTCAGCCCATCGGAGATCATATTGGGCTGAATGTGGCCCCTGAACTGAAATGAGTTTGACAGCCCTGCTCTAGGAAACTGAGATAAAACATGCCACAGCAGTTGCTGGTTTGGTTTTGGTGACATGTATCACATGACAAAAGGTACAGTCCATCGGAACCCAAAACTAGACGTTATTTTACTGTCTTTACCACAAGCTGACTTTCTTTACCTCCCTTTAAAGTTCGCTTTAAAGTGACAAACTTCAAAAGTGCAAATGGTGACACAATAAATGATTTATCTCTCATTGTCAACCACTGTTCATATTTTTTCTGAAGTTAGTTTCCATTGGACACAGCAGAGGGGTCTTCAGCTCTGTTTGGATCTACACTGATTAAACTCATTAGTAAGTTTGACTATACCCAGTGGTGTAGTCCAGGGTATACGGCGGTATACGGCGGATACCTACTTTTTTTTCAGTTATCTTTGCGTATACTCATTTCTAAATCCCCCTGATGTGCACCATTCAGTCGTATCTGAGCCAAATTGTGAATTTTTTCCCCTCAGATGGTGAAGCCATGACCCGCCCTACTCTGCCTCTAATTGGCTAGTACTCACTGCCTTCACTGATTAGGTTGGTTAACTTTAGGCATGAGGACTGATGAGCCAATCAGAGGCAGAGTAGGGCGGGTCATTTCAAGGAAAGTATTGCTAACTAGCGCTGTCCACCTCTGGAACCTGATTGGACACCTCCTCAGGTGCCAGTGCCACCCCAGTTGATTGACAGGTCACTGCACGTCTCATTGAAAGATGTGCGATTAGTGGAAATGTGAATGAGAAAGGCCAATTAACGTCTTTCAGGTGAATGACACATATTGAGAGAACCTACTTTTATGAAATACATAATTTTGAGGTCAGTTTTAAGGTGGTTTCAGAATGAGTCACTGTTAAACTATTGACCATATGACTGCACATTTAGAGGAGAAGAGATGATGTCACCAATAGTTAAAATGATGAAAGGCTAACATTATGAAAAGCTAACGTTATGAAAGGCTAACGTTAGCCTATGTTTGCCTCATGTTGAATACATTTCCATTCATGCAGCTGCTTGTGTTTCCAGTAAAACCTACAAACTGCTCCTGATCAAGTCATGATAATTTTAAAATAGTGAGTAAATACTATTGACAGATTTTTGGGTAAACTAAATAGAGTAGTCTGACATGTCACTGTTTCTAAAACAGGGCATTTTTCTGAACTACTTAAAAAAAAAAAAAATGAGAGTATACCCACTTCTCCAGGGACCACTACACCACTGACTATACCCCAGTTGTTCATAAATCTTGAGATCAAAAAGTCAAATTTCAAAGTTACATGGTTAGAAATCTGTTTAGAATTCTATATAATTTAGTTGAATATATAATTTAGACCCACTGTGGTCCTACAATAACTCACTTGGTTATTCAAGTTGCACTGTATTGTGTTTTTCTGTGTCTATGGATATGAATGCATATTGTGTGTTATATTTACAAAATCAGATTCTAATAATAAAAAAAAAGTTTCTAATAAAGGGAATCGTTCTAAAGAGAATTAGTCTCAAGCCAAAAAATAATAATAAAAAAATGCACCAGATGGAAACTATGGAAACTAAATGCATAATTTAATTGAGGATAGAAGCAAAGAGGCAAAACTATGTTGCTTTTTTGACAACATCTCTCTGTCCACACTGATGATTCTTACCACGGAAAAAAACCTGTTAAATCATTTGTCTCTAATCGAAATCATTTCAATGTAACACATTGGATTAGCTGACAGCAGACGCTTCAACCATATAAAACTAATTTATGATCAGAAAACAGCAAAAGTAAGGCAACACTCGTACCCACTGTGTCATAATGTAACCATTATTTTTGCTCTTCTTTGTCTCAGTGAGTTTTATCAGTAGAGAAATAATGTTTGTACTGTTGGATCTGCTTAGTGTTAAGTTAGCTTAGCGCTGCAAAGTTTGTCGTTGGTCTTTTGTTCAATTATTCATATTCATATTATTCATGACATACACTGGTCTCAGACTGTTAGTTTGGTTTTGATATTTGCCCTTTCAACTGCCTGTTATTAGGGACCGAGCCAAAAGGTAAGGCCCTCTCACACAGTGAGAGGCCTTGCCTGCAAGCAAGGCCCTATTGTTTTTCGTTCGTTTTTATATTATTAGGGACCGAGCCGAAAGGTAAGGCCCTCTCACGCAGTGAGAGGCCTTGCCTGCAAGCAAGGCCCTATTGTTTTTCGTTCGTTTTTATATTATTATTATTATTCACACACCACTTTGACCTGGATTTTGACCCCCTGAACATGCACGAAAACTCACCAAATTTGGCACACATGTCAGGCCTGGCGAAAAATTTGATAAAATGAAAAAATTAACCCCATAGGTGCCAAAATGGGCTCTCTAGCGCCACCTATGTGAAAAAAACGGCAACTGCCCTAGTGGCCAGTAGGAATGTCGTACAGACATGAAACCAGTGCCAAAATTTTTGTTGGATCATGCTCTACAAATCATCCCTGACACTCATGACCTATCTGCAACAGGAACTTCGCAATATGCCTTTCAAAATAAAATTTCTAAAACTAACTCCGATGACACCGTTTGTGGTATTGACTTCTAAATAGCGCCAAAAGATAGAGTGAACCCTCCTTAATACAACGATTTCACACCTTTTCCATAACTGTCTTAGTTTCTTTTTTACAAGCCAGCAAAGTTGCGATGTTTGAAACTCATTTTTCATTTTGCAGTTTTTCCCCACATGTGACATATCTACACGTTCACAGGACTCACCACAACGCTCACATGCAAAACATTTTGAGATAGGATGTATGGTTATTGATTTATAACAATTTGTTTATTTTCATACTTTTTCGGCTTTAGACTGCCATTTGACCCCCTTAACATGCTCCAAAACTCACCAAATTTGCCATGTATGTCATGGCTGGTGAACCCTTTCATTCAATATCAAAATTAACCCCTTGGGTGCCAAAATGAACTCTGTAGCGCCACCTATGTACTAAAAAACTCTCAAAATCTGCCCTAGCGGCCAGTAGGAATGTTGTAGAAACATGAAACAAATGCCAAAATGTTGGTCTGATTGAGCCCGACAAATCCTACACTGACACTCATGAGCTAACTCCAACAGGAAGTTGGCAATCTGCCTTTGAAAGTTACTATACGTTTCTGCAATTACTGCTTAGTCATTTCAGACCTTTGAATAAAAAGTTATACCTCATTAAATTCCCACAAGTCTGCAGAATCCAAAAGTGAAAGAATTTTTCAGATCCGACCTACGGTTATGGAATAATGGCGATTTTTTGAAGACTATGTTTACTTTCACTTTTAACAATGACAAAGTCCCTATAAAACTCTTCCTGGTGCACAGGTGTATGTGTCTGTCCTTAGTGCAGTGGTTCATGTAGCTGCCTATGAAACATCAGGACCCAGGTTCAAATCCCAGACAATCCAATTTTTTTTTTTTTTTTTTTTCTTCTTTCTCCATTTTAAAACAGGTTTTACTGGATTGTATTTTGGATATTGGAAATTTTGCACACATTCAAAAGTACACTGAGTACATTTTTTCTAAATAAAACCCTAATTACCAATAATACAAAATTTCTATTACATAACTTCTTTTCATTTTTATGACCAAACACTCAACTGTTTGTACAATGTTTCTTCATTCAAAAGTACTCTTTCTCACAGACACACATGCTCACACAATAGGGTTTTTTTCAAAATAAAAGCCTTAAATGTGAGAAATCATCACTTTAATGCTCAATTATTTATACAATTTCAATTCATTTTTCAAACTGATTCTTTCTCTCACATACAAAACAAATGCACATACACACAGTAGGGTTTCCAAAATAAAAGTGTCATTTTAAAGGTGATGGTGGTTTCAGCAGAGGGTCGCTGGTGTTCTGTACAGATGTAAGGAGGACAGACACTAAAGGGTGGGAACTGGTATGGGGACGGAGAGGTGTGAGTGGAGCTGAGGTGTGGACATTCCCGGGACGCAGATCGCGGGGGAGGCGGAACGCCCGGTGCGAGGTCCCGCCCAATGCTGCTTGCAGCTTTAATTATTATTATTTTTCTTACTCCGCCACTTTCACCTGGATTTTGACCCCCTAAACATGCTCCAAAACGCACCAAATTTGGCACACATGTCAGGCCTGGCGAAAATTTTGATAAAATGAAAAAATTAACCCCATAGGTGCCAAAATGGGCTCGCTAGCGCCACCTATGTGAAAAAAACGGCAACTGCCCTAGTGGCCAGTAGGAAAGTCGTAGAGACATGGAACCAATGCCAAAATGTTTGTTGGACAATGCTCTACAAATCATCCACTGACACTGATGACCTATCTCCAACAGGAAGTTCGCAATATGCCTTTCAAAATAAAATTTCTAAAACTAACTCCGATGACACCGTTTATTGTATTGACTTCTAAATAGCACCAAAATATAGAGTGAACCCTCCTCAAAAAAGTGATCTCATAGCTTAGTCTTAACTGTCTTAGTTTTTTTTTTACAACCCTGCAAAGTTGCGATGTTTGGAACTCATTTTTCACTTTGCAGTTTTTCCCCACATGTGACATATCTACGCCTTCACGGGACTCACCACAATGCTCACATTCAAAAATTTTTGAGATAGGATGTACGGTTATTGATTTATAACAATTTGTTTATTTTCATACTTTTTCCACTTTAGACTGCCATTTGACCCCCTTAACATGCTCCAAAACTCACCAAATTTGACATGTATGTCATGGCTGGTGAACACTCTCACTCAATATCAAAATTTACCCCTTGGGTGCCAAAATGGACTCTGTAGCGCCACCTATGTACTAAAAAACACACAAAATCTGCCCTAGCGGCCAGTAGGAATGTCACAGAAACATGAAACAAATGCCAAAATGTTGGTCTGATTGAGCCGACAAATCATACACTGACACTCATGCGCTAACTCCAACAGGAAGTTGTCAATCTGCCTTTGAAAGTTACTCTACGTTTCTGCAATTACTGCGTATTCATTTCAGACTTTGGAATAAAAAGTTATACCTCATTAAATTCCCACAAGTCTGCAGAATCCAAAAGTGAAAGAATTTTTCAGATACGACCTACGGTTATGGAATTATGGCGATTTTTTGAAGACTAAGTTTAGTTTCACTTTTCACAATGACAAAGTCCCTATTTAAAGCACACTACTGCCATCTTGTGGGTGTCTAACAATATACCAGGGGTTAGAGCAGTGTTCTGTTATACAGGAGTCCTGGGTTCAAACCCCAGGCAGGGAAATAGCTTTTTTTTGTTTTGTTTTATTATTCTTCCTTCCATCACATTTTAAAACAGGTTTTGCTGCATAATATTGTGGATATTGGACATTTTGCACACATTACAAAGTACACACAGTACATTTAAAAAAAAAACAACCCCATATTAAACATAATACATACTGTCTGTTACATAACTTCTTTTCATTTTTATGACCAAACGCTCAACTGTTTGTACAATGTTTCTTCATTCAAAAGTACTCTCTCACAGACACACATGCTCACACAATAGGGTTTTTCCAAAATAAAAGCCTTAAATATGATAAATCATCACTTTTATACTCACTTATTCATACAATTTCAATTCATTTTTCAAACTGATTCTTTCTCTCACATACAAAACAAATGCACATACACACAGTAGGGTTTCCAAAATAAAAGTCTCATTTAAAGGTGATGGTCGTTCCAGCAGAGGGTCGCTGGTGTTCTGTACAGATGTAAGGAGGACAGACACTAAAGGGTGGGAACTGGTATGGGGACAGAGAGGTGTGAGTGGAGCTGAGGTGTGGACGGTCACGGGAGGCGGATCGCGGGGGTGGCGGATCGCCCGGTGCGAGGTCCCGCCCAATGCTGCTTGCAGCTTTAATTTGGATTGTGTTCTGTTTTGTGGAGCTTTTAACTGACAGTCTTTTGTTACATGGATGCATAGAATGTGAAGTTGGTAAAAGTGTTGCTTAGCGTTATCATGGCAACATGAATGGAACTGTGGCATCTGATTCTCATAAGTTGTTTGACATCAACAAAGAGGTGATTGAAAAAAGACAAAACCGTGGAGCTGAAAATGGCAGAAAAGTTGTTAAATTGACTGCATGTTTCTTTTGCAGTTGTTCAATACAGTGAACCCTCACAGTTCGCGGTCTCAGCAATCGCGGTCTCAGTACATCGTGGAGGTTTCAAAAATATTCCCACTCGTACTCCTGCTCGCTCATCTCCTCCTCCTGCAGCCCGTACGCCTCTGCCAGCCTCTCCTACTCCCTCGGAAGGGGAGTTGGTCGACGATCCGTCTCCTCTGCCCATATTAATAGCTGACGAGGAGGCGTCCTCAGGAGAGCAGTAAAGCTCTCCCTCAGCACCTGTGCAGGCATCACATTCCATACTTCACACCTGCACAGGCAATCCATCATCTTCATTACCATCGATCATCAAGAATCATCGTCATCATCAAGATCTTCGTCAGCCACGCACAGAGGAGAGATCGTCAAAGTGAGTGTACATTCCGTAGATTTTGCGTACGCACGTACATGTACAGTACAGGCCAAAAGTTTGGACACACCTTCTCATTCTTTGCATTTTCTTTATTTTCATGACTATTTACATTGTAGATTCTCACTGAAGGCATCAAAACTATGAATGAACACATGTGGAATTATGTACTTAACAAAAAAGTGTGAAATAACTGAAAACATCTCTTATATTCTAGTTTCTTCAAAGTAGCCACCCTTAGCTCTGATGACTGTTTTGCACACCCTTGGCATTCTCTTGATGAGCTTCCAGAGGTAGTCACCTGAAATGGTTTCCTAACAGTCTTGAAGAAGTTCCCACAGATGCTTAGCACTTGTTGGCCCTTTTGCCTTCACTCTGCGGTCCAGCTCACCCCAAACCATCTCGATCGGGTTCAGGTCCGGTGACTGTGGAGGCCAGGTCATCTGGCGCAGCACTCCATCACTCTCCTTCTTGGTCAAATATCCCTCACACAGCCTGGAGGTGTGTTTGGGGTCATTGTCCTGTTGAAACATAAATGATGGTCCAACTAAACGCAGACCGGATGGAATGGCATGTCACTTCAGGATGCTGTGGTAGCCATGCTGATTCAGGTTGCCTTCAATCTTGAATAAATCCCCAACAGCGTCACCAGCAAAGCACCCCCACACCATCACACCTCCCCCTCCATGCTTCACGGTGGGAACCAGGCATGTAGCATCCATCCGTTCACCTTTTCTGCGTCGCACAAAGACACGGCGGTTGGATCCAAAGATCTGAAATTTGGACTCATCAGACCAAAGCACAGATTTCCACTGGTCTAATGTCCATTCCTTGGGTTTCTTGGCCCAAATAAATCTCTTGTGTTTGTTGCCTCTCCTGAGCAGTGGTTTCCTAGCAGCTGTTTGACCATGAAGGCCTGATTCACGCAGTCTCCTCTTAACAGTTGTTGTAGAGATGTGTCTGCTGCTAGAGCTCTGTGTGGTATTCATCTGGTCTTTAATCTGAGCTGCTGTTAATTTGCGATTTCTGAGGCAGGTGACTCAGATGAACTTATCTTCAGCATCAGAGGTGACTCTTGGTCTTCCTTTCCTGGGGCGGTCCTCATGTGAGCCAGTTTCGTTGGAGCGCTTGATGGTTTTTGCGACTGCACTTGGGGACACATTCAAAGTTTTTGAAATTTTCTAGACTGACTGACCTTCATTTCTTAAAGTAATGATGGCCACTCGTTTGTCTTTACTTAGCTGATTGGTTCTCGCCATAATATGCATTCTAACAGTTGTCCAATAGGGCTGTCAGCTGTGCATCAACCTGACTTCTGCACAACACAACTGATGGTCCCAACCCCATCAATAAGGCAAGAAATTCCACTAAGTAACCCTGACAAGGCACAGCTATGAAGTGGAAACCATTTCAGGTGACTACCTCTGGAAGCTCATCAAGAGAATGCCAAGAGTGTGCAAGGCAGTCATCAGAGCTAAGGGTGGCTACTTTGCTGAACCTGTCCAAAACTGAACTGCTGGTCTTCCCAGCTAAGCCAACCATACAGCAGGACATCTCCATCACTATTGACTCCACACCTCTGGCTCCTACCAGTGTAGTACGTAACTTGGGAGTCATGATTGATAATCAGTTGACCTTCACGGATCATGTTGCCTCTGTCACCCGATCATACCATTTCACTCTGTTCAACCTAAGAAAGATCAGGCCATACCTAACCGAACAGGCCACCCAGCTCCTGGTGCAGACTATGGTTATCTCCCGTCTTGACGACTGCAATGCTCTTCTAACGGGCCTCCCAGCTTGTCCTGTCAAACCACTACAAATGGTCCAGAATGCAGCAGCGCGTCTGGTCTTCAATCAGCCTAAAAGGGCACATGTCACCCCCTTACTCATTGAGTTCCACTGGTCTACCCATAGCTGCCCGCATCAAATTCAAATCTTTAATCCTAGCCTACAAAATTCTCAGTGGGTCTGCTCCTGTCTACTTAGGTGCACTAATAAAAGCTTATGTCGCCCCACGACCATTCCGCTCATCTGGGGAACGTAGTCTGGTGGTCCCCAGACCTTGTACAAGACAATCCAGGCTCTTTTCATGGGTCGTTCCACGTTGGTGGAACGCTCTACCAAGTGCTACAAGAACAGAGTCATCCCTGCCTATCTTCAAGAAGCTCCTGAAGACCCAGCTCTTCCGAGAGCACCTCCTATCCTAGCACTTTCAAACATTCCATTTTAAATATTCTAATAAGGTTTTTCCCAGGACAACCACAGATTCTTTCACGATTATCTCTGGACCTGCTGCGGTGGTCCGGCCTCTTCCCTGCCCTCATCATCACCACTCACTTATCCTCAACCGCCTCCATGTGTCTCCCCCTACTCCCCCCTTCTCCCCCTCTCCCCCAGTCTCTATCTCTATCGCTCTCTCTTTTTCCCCTTCTCTATTCTCTCTCTTTAACCCCAACTGGTCAAGGCAGACGGCCATCCTCCAGGAGTCTGGGTCTGCTCCAGGTTTCTGCTGTTAAAGGGAAGTTTTTCCTTCCACTGTCACCAGTCACAAGTGTTTGCTCCTGGAGGATTCTGTTGGGTTTCTGTAAATTGACTTAGAGTCTGGTTTTGACCAACTCTATATATAAAATGTCAAGAGATAACTTTTTTGTGATCTGGCGCTATATAAATAAAATTTGATTGATTGAGTGATTTAATTGGTTTTCCCCTGTAAGTCGCTTTGGAAAAAAGCGTCTGCCAAATGCGTAAACATAAACATAAACATACTTTGAAGAAACTAGAATATAAGAGATGTTTTCAGTTATTTCACACTTTTTTGTTAAGTACATAATTCCACATGTGCTCATTCATAGTTTTGATGCCTTCAGTGAGAATCTACAATGTAAATAGTCATGAAAATAAAGAAAATGCAAAGAATGAGAAGGTGTGTCCAAACTTTTGGCCTGTACTGTACATGTACATATACTGTGTAGTACTCCACATCGCGGTTTTTCACCATTCGCGGGGGGTCACAGCCCCCATTAACCGCGAAGTGTGAGGGTTCACTGTATATGAAATGACCTTTAAGTTCTGTTCATATGAAGCTTTTTTATTTTAGTTTGTTTTTTCTTCAAAGGTTGTCAGTCTATGATACTGTGGAGGAGATTTTGGTCACTTTGGGTAATCAGAGTACATTGAGTACATTAAAGAATACCAGGATAAGACCTTCAGAAACACCAATCATGTTTCTAAAACTTACACAAGAGCTTATGGAGCTTTGTGGGATACAGAGTTTACCTGCACAAACTCCAAAATAAATCCTGATGCTTAAAGGTGTGGGAGACTTTCGTGACCAATTTTTCCTCACATCTGTCCGTCCTCAGTCATATCCTCAGAATCATGAATCTGTTTGTCTGTCTGTCAGTACTCAGCTGAATCTCTTGCATTACAGTGAACAGTTTCTTAGTTCCATCCACCAGAAACAGTCCATGTGTTTATAAACAGAGCCGGGAGGGAACTGGGCATCTGAGGAATTTTGTTGCGGGGTGCATTGTGGGAAACGGAGGTTGGCGCAGCCGCCTGACAGCGGCAGCTGGAACAGACACGACGAGGAGCTCCCTTCCCTCTATGCATATTCCTCCAGCCGTTTCTGCGTTTCAGTCGTTTCTGCATCGTGTTTGTTTCATCCCTATAATATCATATGGTATCACTGCCACTGCTGCTGTCAGGTGGCTGCACGAACCTCCCTTTCCCACAATGCACGTCACGGCAAAATTCCGAAGATGCCCGAGTTCCCTCCCAGCTCTGTTTGTAAACACATGGACTGTTTCTGGTGGATGGAACTAAGAAACTGTTCACTGTGAGGGAAGAGATTCAGCTGAGTACTGACAGGCAGACAAACAGATTCATGAAACTGAGGATAGGACTGAGGTTTGACAGATGTGATGAAAAATTGGTCACGAAAGTCTCCTGCACCTTTAAGTTCATGTAAACACATCAAATGTTTGTCTGGTTTGTACCATGAGCCTTAAAACATTCCACAAACATCCTCTACAAAAAGAATCCTCCACATTAGGCTAAAAGCAGGAACCTCCTTATCTTTTCTGCTGATAAACTAATTTGAAATTCATGACATTACCACAAACCAGTGACCACAGTGTGAATGTGCTGCCACTGGGGGCCCGGGGGCCAGTGCCCACTCTGTCTGGTTGGTATTCCGGCCGTGGCAGAGCATGAAAGAATTGAGTTAGTTCAAAGAATCCATTTTCCATTAACCTCCTCACATCTGAGGTCAGAGGACGTCACATGTTGACTCGATGGACTCACAGCAAAGCTCAGCCCGACTCTAAAAGGTCTGTGGCCAAACCACAGAAAGATTCTCTGAGTAAAATACACCGCCTTCCACATCCTGGACGCACAGGAGTTTATGATTCACTTTGTAGAGAGTGGAAATACTAACACCTTGACTGAGCCACTAATGATACCTCACAGCATATGGAGATGCATGAGTTTACCTCCTGCACCCACTCACTGGATGATATTTAACTGTTCTGTGGCTGTTTGAGGAGACACACCAAGAGAAGCTGCACATCTGACATATTCTCCTTCAGCCTGTGAATGTTAAAATATAAAAGAACCTCCACTGAAGGATTTAGGGCACAATCATGAAAGTGGAAGTCAGCCTTTTTATCTTGCATTGATTATTTATTTGGCTTTAAAATGAAAGCATAGTGGGTTTTTAGATGATGATGATGATGATTATCATTATTATTATTATTATTATTATTATTATTATTATTATTATTATTATTGTTCCTAGATTGAGAAATCTCAGTTCAGTTCCCAGTCTATGAGGTTCATACCATCCTTTGTTATGTTCCTCATCTTAACCCTATAACGCCAAACGTATCATATTGGATACATGAGTTTTGAAGCCCTCTACATGATCAGTGTGATATTGTTTTTTCTTGAAAAACCTGATGTATACAATTAGATACATGCAATACACGGATAATCCACCAGGGGGGAGGGATTTGTTCACCAGAGGCCTTTAGTGACTGTCATTAATGAGGAAGGAGGCAGAATTTTGTCAATTTTGAAAAGGATTTACCAGTTTGTTAGAAATGTTTGTGCTATATTATGTTTTTGTTTGTTCAAAAATAATAATATTTGAGCATTGAGACCCGATGTATCAAATATGACACAAAATTGAAACTCAAACATGGAAATTGATATTTGAAAAAAATATTTTTTTTGGGTTGTTCAGAAGGACCAATAAAGGCTCCACTTTCAAAGAACTGGAATTTTCTGTCAATGATTTAATGGTTCAGGCTTTACAGGGTTAAGGAGAATATAGTAACTATACACAAAGACAGAAACACAAATGTATGTGTGGATGTTGGACGTCTTATCTGACAGAGAACAAGGTGAAGAGTGCAGGTTTCATCACACCATGACCTCAGAACTTAGACATGACTAAAACCAAAGGTTCAGTTACAATTTCTCCACTGAAGAAAGAAGAAAAAAATCTGCCTAAACTTGGGCAAAAGCATCATCAGTTTAAATATGTACCAGTATATTTAGTGTCAAAGTTGTCATATTTCTCTCTTTGTGTGCAATACTCTCCTTTAACAAAAACCATAGAACATGGTTTAGTTCCAAACTATCCAAACTAATTCTGAAAGTGTCTCACTTCTGAAGTGATGAAGAAACTGCATTTTGCATAAACTAATGTGTTAAAACACAATTCACAGTTTAACGTAACGTCAGATCTCATGAAACTTTGAGGTAAAGTTATTGGGGTTTTTTTGTTTTTTTTGCACCAGTGGCTCCTCCTACTTCTCCAAACTGGAGCTGTACCAACATGGTTCAGCTTTTCTACCATCTCTATAACTATTACAGTCTTTCCACATGTTTTCAGTAAGTGGTTTCTATTCATTTCTGTATGTATGTATGTATGTATGTATATATGTATGTATGTATGTATGTATGTATGTATGTATGTATGTATGTATGTATTTATTTATTTATTTATTTATTTATCAGGACTCAATGATCCAACCCATCCAGGTTTCCCTAAGGTGACAAAAGTAGGATAACTCTGTTGATGGGGGGTTTAAAGGAGATAAAGGAAACAGAGGAAGGTTAAGGGAAGGAGTGAAGGGTAGTAAATATAAAGGCTGGGGTGGGGGAGAGGAGTTGGATGGGACTGGACTCCACCTCCCTGACTCCTTCATAATAGGACCAGATTTAACCAGAGTTAACCCATCATCAGGAAAGACAGGAGAGAAGACAACTCTGAATTTAGGATTATTTGTTTACTCTGATACGACCTTAAATCTGCATTATCTGTTAGATTTAGTTTTTAATCCTAGTTGGCCATTGTTGGTTGGGTCTTATACTATTGTTCTGGTGGGAGTTTGAGGGGGTATAGCCAGCAGTAAAAACTTTTTGGGGTCATTAGGCTGGTTCCCTGCCTCATAGGGGTCAAAGGTTAACATGTCATGGTCTGATCAGTAACGCCAACAACCACAGTTTGAATGTGAAGTCAGCGTTAAAGTGTAATACCTCTGGCTGCCTCTAGGTGGTGGATTAAAAAACACGTCATTCAACCTCCAACATCATATCACGAAATCGTGTAAATACACACGCCACTTTTAATTGGCGTGTTACCTGTACGTATTAAAAGCTTCCTGCATGTACACTACTGGTCAGAAGTTTTAGAACACCCCAATTTTTCCAGTTTTGTATTGAAATTCCAGCAGTTCCAGTCCAATGAACAGCTTGAAATGGCACAAAGGTAAGCAGCAAACTGCCAGAGGTAAAAAAAAAAAAAAAAAAAAAAAAAAAAAAAAGTAAGGTTAAACAAAACTGAAAAATAATGTACTTTTCAGAATTATACAAAAAGGTGAATAAGAAATGGGTTAACAAATGAAAGCAGTTCTGCAGCAGTGGAGGTTGAACAAGTCTGGAAAGTTGGTGGTTCAATTCCTGCAGGTGTCCCAACGTTTGTGAATTCCTTCCACCCCCTGTGTCTGCAGAACAGGAGTGTGGAACACACTGTGGTACCAGAGCCATGGAGCAGTACTGGAACAGGACTGGACTGAAGAAAGGAGTGTGGTACTGTAAAAATGGAAAAGAGGAAAAGGAATGAACCAGAGAAGAGAGACAGAGCTTCAGAAGAGGGAAAAATGGAGGTGTGTCCTCCAGAGAAATGTCCAAGAAAGTCCAGGTGTCAGGAAGTCCAGTTTCCTTCAGCATCCAAAGGCACTGAAACTGGACTGGAAATGTAGACAGAAGAGGTCTGGAAGAAGCACAGACACAACAGAAGAAGAAGAAGAGTTTAGGACAGAAAACAGCTGGAGTGAGAGGAGACTGACAGGACAACAGCTGAAAGAAGAGAGAAGAGAGAGGAGGAGGAAGAGAGGAGGTCATAGAGGAGGAGGAGAGGAGACTGACAGGACAACAGCTGAAAGAAGAGAGAAGAGAGAGGAGGAGGAAGAGAGGAGGTCATAGAGGAGGAGGAGAGGAGACTGACAGGACAACAGCTGAAAGAAGAGAGAAGAGAGAGGAGGAAGAGAGGAGGTCATAGAGGAGGAGGAGAGGAGACTGACAGGACAACAGCTGAAAGAAGAGAGAAGAGAGAGGAGGAGGAAGAGAGGAGGTCATAGAGGAGGAGGAGAGGAGACTGACAGGACAACAGCTGAAAGAACAGAGAAGAGAGAGGAGGAGGAAGAGAGGAAGAGTTTACACTGAACAGAGTGAACAGATGAGTTTACACTGAACAGAGTGAACAGATGAGTTTACACTGGACAGACTGAACAGATGAGTTTACACTGAACAGAGTGAACAGATGAGTTTACACTGAACAGAGTGAACAGATGAGTTTACACTGGGAACAGAGTGAACAGATGAGTTTACACTGAACAGACTGAACAGATGAGTTTACACTGAACAGAGTGAACAGATGAGTTTACACTGAACAGAGTGAACAGATGAGTTTACACTGGGAACAGAGTGAACAGATGAGTTTACACTGAACAGAGTGAACAGATGAGTTTACACTGGGAACAGAGTGAACAGATGAGTTTACACTGAACAGAGTGAACAGATGAGTTTACACTGAACAGAGTGAACAGATGAGTTTACACTGAACAGAGTGAACAGATGAGTTTACACTGGGAACAGAGTGAACAGATGAGTTTACACTGAACAGAGTGAACAGATGAGTTTACACTGGGAACAGAATGAACAGATGAGTTTACACTGAACAGAGTGAACAGATGAGTTTACACTGAACAGACTGAACAGATGAGTTTACACTGAACAGACTGAACAGATGAGTTTACACTGAACAGAGTGAACAGATGAGTTTACACTGAACAGAGTGAACAGATGAGTTTACACTGGGAACAGCAGACTTCCAGTGTCAGGTTTGATGGGTCCAGAACCCCTTCTTCCAGTCTTCAGTAGTCCACTGGTGCTGTTTCATGGCCTCTTTTTCTTATTCTGAAGTCTCACCAGTGGCTTTAGCTGCAACTGGACCCATCAAACCTGCAACTTTTTATGCCAAATGCCATAAGAACTGGTGTGACATACAATGTGATTATGAGACCAGTCTCCACCTTCCCTCAGGTAATCCTGAATCAGATGGAGGTGTTGCTCAGGAGCCGTTCCAGTCTCTGTTGCTTCCTCTGGGTCCATTCATTTGCTCCATCAATAAGACTTCAGGGTTAACAGAGGCGCTTGATGTGTGCCATGTCAGGCTTTGATTGACAGGTGTGATTGACGTATCACTTACCTCCCGAGGCTGATTTTTTTTAAAATTTTGCTTCTGAGTGAAACACATTTTTCCCTGTAAGGCAACTCTAATCATACAGCCACCAAGACCATCAAATACGTGTGTTACTCAGATGTGTGATGAAGTTTACTGCCATGCTAAATCAATGAGTTTAACAGTAATTTAATAGTCATTACCCATCATCCAGTGGGCTTCATCAGCTCTACTCCGTTGTGTAAGAGTCAACATGATGGTGGACGAAATACAGACTGAAGGCTTCAGAAGTCCAAAAGCTGGAGGCTCCATCCACTACATAGACCCAGAGTAAAGATTCACAAGAACTGGATTAAAAGAAGAAACTGTGTTAGAATGTTGCAGGTAAAGGTTATAAACCAGTGATTCACTTAATGTAATTTACTGTAGTAATGTGTGTGTGTGTGTGTGTGTGTGTGTTTGAGCACAAAGCTCAGCTGTCCCCCTTAAGGATTATTACCAGCAGTTTCTCTGGTAAATATTATCTCTGTTTTCCATTCACTCGGTTTACTGGAGGTGACAAGCAAACATCAACCGGCAGAGATTTCACCACATGAGAATGAAATGATACGATTGATTTATTAGAGGATATTGCTGCAGGCAGGTGTCTGAGGAGTCCAGCGCCGCCTAGTGGTAGGTGGTGATTACGACTGTAAGAAAATAGTGGTTCTGCAATATATCATGATATTTCATTTCACAATACTGTATCAATATTAAAAAGTACTGTATCGATATTTTTAGGTATTTATTCAAATGCAGATATTGTGGAGGTTCATTTTTGTTTTTTGTTTATTTTTTATATCTTATTTATTATTATTTAACACTGTTTTATTAAATCATGGTTATTTGAAGCATCCTAAAAGCACTTTTTACTGTCTGACAGGCAGATGTTCGTTCCTTTGTTGGGATTGGACAAAAACAATGTTCTGATGTTAATTCTGAACTAATAGAATATGAACATTTGAACAGGATCTGAAACTATAATGGCTGTAAAACGTAATTTAAGCTTTAACACAGAATTTTATTTAATTTAACACAAATTTTTGTGATATAACATTAGATCCTGTTCTGATCAAATAAAAATGTGTTTAGTATTTGTGTAGATTTCTGGTGTAATTCAATTCTTCCAGGAAATAATCATTTAAAAAAAAAGAAACAAACAAAAAATTGCCTTTTTAACAGTATCATGATATATCATGATATATCATGATATATCATGATGTATCATATCGTGATCCTAGTATTGGGATTTGTATCGTATCACCAGATTATTGCCACTACACAGCCCTAGTGGTGATAGTACAAAGACAAAGATGGAGATGAAGAGTTCCATGGACAGAAGATCTGAACGCCTGCAATGATTGGATGAAAGGGACGAAGGCGGAGCCTGAAAACTGGAACCAGGTTCAGTCTCACAGTTCAACCTATGGTTAACTCCCAACACTTCAATTCTTAAACATCCCGAGATTTTTTAATCAATCCCAGAAATCGACCTGTGGTAAATAATTCACTATCACTGTCTTCATTTATATTTTAAGATGCTATGTGGTTTATCCAGCTACAAAAGAGCATGAAATCTAGATCAGAAGAGAAGCTCAGAGTCATTGCTTAGGAAATCATGCAGCATCTTCATTCATACACCCCCCCCACCCAAAGGGCAGGCAAGGGGTGTTGTTTTTGGTTCAGTTTCTTTGTTTCTTTCTTTGTTAACACTCTAGCAGCAAAACTGCTGGTTAATTCAGACCAGAGTAGGTTTATAGATAGCCAGTGACCCACAATAGATCTCATTACATTTTGGGAACAGTAGGTCAAAGTTCAAATTTTTAATGAATTTAATTTTTTTTTTCCCATTTTCTTATAATGGGTGAAATTTCACATGTCTGTGGCAGCAAAACTATTGGTTGAATTCATACCACATTGGGTTTATAGATTGCCAGTGACCTACAATAGATGTGGTTATATTTTGGAAAAAATTGGTCAAAGTTGAAATTTTTATGAATTTTTACATCTTTTTTTCTTCTCCTATTTACTTACAATGGGCGAAATTTCAACTGTCTATAAAAACATCAGTTTTGTATCAATTTACTTCAAACTTGCCACATATGTAGAGGCAGTTGATACGCTGACATCACCACAGGTATAGACATGATGACAGCTGGATTCGTGCCAAAATAGGTTACAATTCGTGCGAGGGGCGGGGTTTGTTGTGCCTGGAACCACCTGTTCATTCGTTCATTCATCATCTGAACCCGCTTTATCTTCACTAGGGTCGCGGGGGGGTGGGGTGGGGGGGTAGTGGAGCCTATCCCAGCTACCTGTGGGCGAAGGCGGGGCACTCCCTGGATGAGTCACCAGTTCATCGCAGGGCTGACATCGACACGAACAACCAATCACTCTCACACTCACATCCATGGGCAATGTTAGGTTGACCAGTGAACCTACCAGTGCATGTCTTTGGATACCCCAGAGACATGCAGGCACGAGGAGAACATGCAGACTCCACACAGAAAGGTCCCTGGTCAGAATCGAACCCAGGACCTTCTTGCTGTGAGGCGACAGTGCTGTCCACAGTGTCTTATTAATCTGAACTGGTAAAGTTCCAGAATAGTGCAGACAGGAGCACTGCAAGTAACTGGCAGTTATAACTCAAGTCATAGCTCATCGTGACTTTTTGGTCTGAACTTGGGCTTTACACACAGTCTATACTAAAGGCAATCTCTGAATTAACTTGACAGGGTCTGTAATTGCTATAATTATTCTTTATGGTCTTCTCTGTTTTACTATATTGCCTCCAATTGTTTTACAAACACTGTTTTCCACGGTTTTACTATAATTCCTTCAATTAGCCTTATGGTTTCAGATTCACAGAGTTAGCCTTTTTGGGTTTATTACCATTGTTTCTAGTTTTATAGGTACACTTTTAACAAGGCCACTGCTTCAGAATATTCTAATACTGTCCATGTAAAGGTTGAATGAGTGACTCAGAGGCTTTTAGTGTGCTGCTCCTTACACGTGACAAATAAACCTGGAGGAAACACGGTACACAGCTGAGTCAACATGAAGATGCACCTGTTGAGTTTAATGATAGTAGGGATGGGAATCGACAACATATTAAAGATTCTGATTCCATTATCGATTTTGCTTATCGATCCGATTCCTTATCGATTCTCGTTGGGTGAGGGAATAACAGAGTACAAACAGGTGTGTTTGCATTAACTGTCTTTTATATTTCCATCCGCACAGAAAATAGAACATATACAGTATGAACAAATAATAATAACAGATGACGCCAGGCCCAGTTCGGGGGGGGGGGGGGGGCTTACAGTGAAAGTGAAACTAAAGACTCTTTACTAATTCCTCTATAGCTGCATTTGGAACCAGTTTGACTTGGCTCAGTTGGACTCCTGTTGTTGTACACCTCATTTCCTTTCCCCTACCTTCGGAAACTTGTATTTGGGTACAATGTTTGTTGACCACACCAGAACCGGAACTGGGCCTGGTGTTCACTCTGCCACTAGATTCACAAGCGTCGCTAAGTATCATGTCAAATACGTGACATTCCTGTAAATGAATCACATGTGGACAAATGTTGGAGCAGATTGGAGGGATTCCACCTTTAGAGGAAATGGAAGCTTTGACAGAGTTCAACTGGACCCGGTGTGGTCTGTTTGGACCTGGTGTGGTCTGTTTGGACCTGGTGTGGTCTGTTTAGACCGTTTCTGCTTTAACACCATGTTGGCTAAATTCTGACCAAAACAATGCAGCGTACGCGTGACGTCATCGCACATGCACAACGAAGGCGGAATCGATAAGTAGAATCGTTAAGCAGGCAGGCAAACGATTCCAAGGAATCAAGCTACTGGGATCTGGTTCTCAAAAAGGACCGGTTCTTGATTGCCATCCCTATAGGTGAGTGATTAACACTAATGAACACTTCTTCATTCACATATTAGCTCCTTTCAGATGCTACGTCTCTGTGATAGCTAACCCGATCAGCCAACGCTATCAGGTGCCTACAAATACAGGGTGAGTCAGAAAAAACGCTCTTTCCATTTAAAGAAATTGTACTGCTAAAACGGAAACACTGATTTTTCTTTTGACCATACAGTCATATTGATGTGGTTATTGAGCATGTCTGCTGATGTAGTCATAGATTTATTGCATTGCATAAGAGAGAGAAGGTCCATTGTTTATTGGGCACTGAAATACCTGCCAACACAATGTATGCCACAGTGAACAAACTTGAAATTGACAACAATTACAGGAGTCGGGGCTTTGCTTTCACATTCAGGACATAGGCCTACATGACAGTGCCCAGGGAGTTTTCATCATGGCAAGACCACAGCGATTGCAGGTATTATTACCTCATCGAGTTGTCTGTTTGGGTCAGGAGAGAGAGTGGCCACCTAGATCCCTGGACTTGACCCCCCTTGATTTTTTCTTGTGGGGGTATCTTAAAAACCGTGTGTAT
Source organism: Sphaeramia orbicularis (assembly GCF_902148855.1). Taxonomy (NCBI): domain Eukaryota; kingdom Metazoa; phylum Chordata; class Actinopteri; order Kurtiformes; family Apogonidae; genus Sphaeramia; species Sphaeramia orbicularis. Next base: position 2,721,312 of record NC_043959.1, read on the forward strand.
CAGACTGTTCCACAAACTCTTCAGGAACTCCGAAATCGCATCACGGCTGAAATCCAAGCCCTACGACGAACACGAATGGCGAGAAGAGCTGTGTTAGAGATGCGAAAACAAGCACAGATTTGCATCAATCTGAACGGTAGCCAGGTTGAAGGTCGTGCCGGATGACTTCGTTGAGACAAAACATTTGGATGGCGAGTAAACATGCTGTAATGGTTGACAATTTCAATTTCATTCACGGTGGCATAAACTGTGTTGGCAGATATTTCGGTGCACAAGAAACAATGGACATTCCCTCTGTTATGCTATGCCATAAATCAATGATTCAATTGCCAGACATGCTCAATAACCACATCAATATGACTGTATGATCAAAAGAAAAATAAGCATTTCCATTTCAGTGGTACAATTTCTTTAAATGACAAGAGCGTTTTTTCTGACTCACCCTGTACTTTCACCTTGTGTCCATTCATTTAGTATTTCAACAGCTACAGCTCCTTTCCAAACCCTGTTGGTGTGAACAAAACTACAATCAGCAAACCCGGCTCTGGAGACCCACTAGTACTGTTTTCATCAGTTTCTTTATAAAAAACTGAGTTGTGCAGAACCAGCTGGCTGTGCTCTATGTTTAATTTTCCAAATTTCCTTTGCTATGAGTGAGGTAGTGCATTATTTATGCCTCCCAAGTCCAAATACCACATAGTCCCTCAAGTCATTATCTGCTGAATAAGACATGTAGCCAATGACGGCACAAGTGACTGCATATGCAAAGTATTATCATTTCTGATTACAGCTCCTCTGCCGTTAGCGTCAAACGGAAAAAGGCTCAATCTCAAGGCTCGTCACTGAAAAAAATCTCCTTTGTATCATTAGTGGTGTATTTCTTTTTTTAGAAATACAAAAATATTATTTACATTTGGAAATTAAATTAGCTTTTCCTGTTACGCTACAATTGAGTTACATTTGTTATATGAATTCCAACTTGTGCATTTGCCAACCAATTCCTTTCACAGTAACAGAAATTAGTAGATAAATTAGGGGTATTATGCTACAAGTGAACTCCAACACATTCATTTAGCTTCCAGGCATTTATCTCAAAGCTGCTACCAATTTGACTTCACACATTTCCATATATGTCATCTCATTACCCGACCCTTCAACCACTGTTGTATCTTTACAGCAGTAATTGCAGTGTGTAATTAAAGTGTTGAAGTCACCACTGGATAAAGTACAAACCACATTATTTCTGTGATCACTGCGAGGATGAGTGACGCAGGAATGCTTCAACTGCAGCCAAGCTTCAAAATCTCTTAATAAAGAGGTTCTGCTGTTTGAGGATGATTTTGTAGGGTTTTTTTTCCAACCATGGCTCAGATAATTGAGTGTATTTGTCTTGGTAACATGCAGTTGTCATATTAAATTTATAGAGCAGCATGCCAAGCACTACTGGAGCCATTAACAAGAATCCGGTTTCTCTTCCACAGTTAATTTTAGTGTGGTATTTTCTCTGTTACATACATCATAAGAAAACAACCCAGTGTCACAGACAGATAAAACCGTTGCTCTGAGCAAGTATGGATTGAGATGTAATGAGAATGCAAATGAAAATGATTACAGTGTAATAAGTAATGTACATGCAGATAAGGTGTAAGTGATGTGCCCTGCCTGGTAATTGCCTTTAAATTGTTTTCGATCGGGGACCCACCTACTGCATGTGCCTACACAGGAGTGATAACCGTGGCTGGTAAATGCAATTTATCACAAGCTGCAGCGCAACTACTTGTTACACATTAGTAAAAGCCATGCATGCCTCCATGTTGGAATACAATTCAGACATCACATTGTGAAGCGGATTGATGTCCACGCCTAAAAGCGCCTTAGAGATTTATCTTGTATAATTCATGGTATGTGTTGTTAACATGCCCACTGAGGCTGAGCTGATGTTTGGAAGTTTACTCCGTGTTTAAAGAGAAATGTGCACTGGAGTCACTGCCTCTGCAAAATACAGGAATGAATACTGGGTTGTATGATATAAATAAGAATAAAACTTTATTTATACAGCACAAAGGAAAAGTTCCAAAGTGCTTTACATGCTGAAACAGAATTAAGACGATTGACGTAGTACTGTAATAAAGATGAACACTGAATAGTTGGGGGGCCATGGCTCAGGAGGTAGAGCAGGTCATCCAATAACTGAAGGGTTGGTGGTTTGAGTCCCACATTGTCCTAGTCATGTGTGTCAATGTTTGGTGGGGCTGTTGGGTGTGAATTTGCAGCCCCATGGCAGCTGTGGCTACAAACATAGTTTACCACCACCACAGTGTGAAAGTGAATCAATAATGCAAAGCACTTTGGGTGCCTTGAAAAGCCCTATAGAAATTTAATCCACTATTCATTCATTTTCTGAACCCGCTTTGTCCTCACTAGGGTCACAGGGGTCGTTTGGAGTCTATCCCAGCTACTTACGGGCGAAGGCAGGGTTCACCCTGGACATGTCGCCAGTTCATCGCAGGGCTGAACATATAGAGACAAACAACCACTGTCACATTCACACCTATGGGCGATTTAGATTAACCAATTAACCTATCAGTGCATGTGTTTGGATGGTGGGAGGAGCCAGAGTACCAGAGAGAACCCACGCAGACACAGGAGAACATGCAAACTCCACACAACACCCAACCCCTGTCCACTGGTGTTGGAGTCGAACCCAGGACCTTCTTGCTGTGAGGCACAAGTGCTAACCACTGCACCACCGTGTTGCCCTCTAATCCATTATTATTATTATTATTATTATTATTATTATTATTATTATTATTATTATTATTAATAATAATAATAATAATAATAATAATAATAATTTTAATTGTATAGCACCTTTAAAAACAAAGTTTACAAAGGGCTTTGACAGAGGACCACAACAGCAGGATACAAGAAGTAAGTAAAAACACTAAAACAGAAGCAACACAATTAGAGAGATGTATGAAACAAATTAATAATTAAACAGGATCAAATTTAAAAATTAAAGTTAAAAAGGGACAGACATCACATAAAAGCAAGTCTATAAAAATATGTTTTAAGAAGTGATTTAAAAGATGTCACTGATTCCTCAGCCTTATCTCCTGGGGCAGGTCGTTCCAAAGTCCAGGGGTCCTAATGGAAAAGGCCTGGTCCCCTTTAGATTTAAGCCTGGACTTTGGAACAGCCAGGAGCCCTCTGCCCCCCCGAGGATCTAAGGCTGCGGACTGGCTCGTAGTCCACAAGCATCTCATCTATATAACTTGGGGCCAGACCCATTCAGGCTTTAAAAGTGATCAGTAAAATCTAAAAACCAATTCTAAAACACACAGGGAGCCGGTGGAGGGATGCCAGGATAGGGCTGATGTGATGTCACCTGTTCAAACCAGTCAGAAGCCTAGCTGCTGCGTTCTGGACCAGCTGGAGGCGGGACAGTGATTTTTGGCTGATGCCGAACAGAAGTGAGTGACAGTAGTCGAGTCTGGTGAATATGAATGAGTGGATGACTGTTTCCAGGTCGGAGTGTGGGACTATTGGTTTGAGTTTTGAAATGGTTCGTAACTGGATAAAACAGGACTGGATAACTTTATTTATGTGTGCTTGGAAGGAGAGGGCTGAGTCAAATATTACCCCAAGATTTCTTGCAGTGGGTGAAATGTTTGAGGAGAGGGGACCCAGACTGTTTTTTATGGCAGTGGTGGAATGTGGTGGACCGAACAGTATGACCTCTGATTTGGAGTTGTTTAATTGAAAGAAGTTCTGGGCCGTCCAACGGTTTACATCAGTGAGGCAGTCAGACACAGCAGCGAGGCTTCTGGGGTCATCCGGTCTCAGGGGCAGGTATACCTGTGTGTCGTCCACGTAGCAATGGAAAGAGACATTATTATTATTATTATTATTATTATTATTATTATTATTATTATTATTAAATAAAACAGATGTTTCCAGGCGACACAGTGGTGCAGTCGCCTCACAGACAGAAGGTCCTGGGTTCGATTCCAGCACCAGTCGATGGGGGTGGGTCCTTTCTGTGTGGACTTTACAAGTTCTCCCCATGTCTGTGTGGGTTCTCTGCAGGTACTCTGGCTCCTCCCACCAATCAAAGACATGCACTGATGGGTTAATTGGTCAACTCACATTCATACCTATGGTGTGAATGTGAGAGTGATTGGTTGTTCGTCTCTATATGTGATGATCTGGCGACTCGTCCAGGGTGTACCCCGCCTGTTGCCAAAGCAATGGATTAATAAATGGCTTTCTCCAAAGGTTCAATCATTCAAAGAACCTATTTCAATAATAAAGAAGCCAGTGGCTGTTTATATGACAAATGAAAATGAGTACATCACGAATATTTCCATTTACATATATCTGTGGATCGTCTGAACATTTTTCTACGTTACATCCAGTTTTTCATTGATGCCAACAAGTGTGACAATGACAAATCTCCTCCCTCTGTCGTTTTCTCATCAACCTTCTTGAACGTGTTCGACGTCCAATATTTGCACAGATCTCCATCAAAGAACAACAGATTTTCAGCATTCCGCTGACTGTGGAAGCACTTTACAAGGATCACATTAATCTAACTCGTAAATCCAAAACTTGTCTGAACACATGAGGCTCTGACTACAATGAATTACAATAATAAATTAATAAAATGTCTTTTCATAATCAAACTGAGACAGAAAAGCACCAGATATTTCAGATGTAATTTGAGATAACTAAAAACATGATGACATTTCTCATGTGTTTTTCAAATCAAAGATTACAACCATCAATCAATCAATCAAATTTTATTTATATAGCACCAAATCATAACAAAAGTTATCTCATGACACTTTACATATCGAGTCAGTTGAAACCAGACTTGACTGACAACCAGCTCATGGCTGATGTTGTTTTTTTTTTGTTTGTTTGTTTTTGTTTTTGTTTTTTTGTAAAATAGGGATGGATTTCAGGATGGACAGATTTCAGGATTCTTGTATTTCTCACTAAATTTCTCACATGATCAAATGATGAGTGGACCTCATGACTATTCATTGGCATAAGAATTAGAGTGAGGTTTGTGTTTATTTTCGATATGTCCCAAAAGGAAATATGTGCAGAACAACAAGGGGCCGAGGATGAATCCTTGGGGAATGTCACAGGTCACAGGAGCCACAGAGGAGAGGGCGTTACACAGGGATAGTGACAAAGTCAAACATGTGCAGCTAAAACAGGGCTGTCAAACTCATTTCAGGTCTGGGGCCACATTCAGCCCAATTTGATCTCCAGTGGACTGAACCATTAAAATAATCGCATAATAACCTATAAATAATGACAAGTCCAACCAAGCTTTTCTCTTTGTCTTATTGCAATAAAAAACATGAAATTATGAAAGTATCTACATTTACAAATGATCAAAACAAAAAAGATGTGAATATCTTGAAAAAACTAACATTTCTTAAGAAAAATAAGTGCCTCAATTTACCATTTGTTCAAACATTCCACACGTTTGTTTGTGTTTGGAATTTGGAACTGAACTATGAATAATTTCCACAGTATTATGTGTCAGCAAATTATTACAAAAATTACAGATCAGAGTGGATCTACAGATGCAGAAAACATTTAGTAACAGGAAGAATATTGTTAATATTACACTTAACTTTCATTTTGTCCACATTTCATTGTTAATTGTTTTTATGCTATTATTTTACTTTCAATCATATTGGTCTCTATGTGGCCCCTGAACAAAAAAGAGTTCAACATCCTTGATTGTTAATATCAGTGTAATTTTTGCATTGCAAATTTATGCTGCAGGCCTTGGATTGGAACCTTTGGAGGACCGCTTTTGGCCCGCAGGCCACCTGTTTGACACCTGTGAGCTAAAACATTAAGTTTCTGAGACAAAACCCAGTTTACCCCATATTGTAGATTAACCATTTAATATAAGAAATTATATATATGATGATATATATACAATATAGTGGTTCTAAATCCACTGTAGTGCTTTTAAATTAATAAAAACTGCAGTTTGATCCTTTACTTGTTTGTGTTTACAGGCCAGTTTTGACTTTAAACTGTGATAAGAAACATTACTTTGTGCTATTTTGAAGCCTTAACCTGGCATTGTGATGGCTGGGGGGTTTGTTTGTTTGTTTGTTTGTTTGTTTGTTTGTTTGTTTGTTTTTGGAAACATGTTGTCAGGTTTTAATAAGAAGGTCAAATTCAACTGGTTAATGTAATGTAATGTAATGTGTTGACAGATATGGTCGTGTATAACAGTAACAGTAATGCCAATTTTTCATTATGTATAAACACACGACTTTGCACTAGTTAGCATAATTAACAGGCTGGTACAGACCATATAATCCAATACAAAATAATGACAACATCGGATAAGCTAACTAAGTTACAAAACTGGATGAGAATTAACCTTATTATAACCATATAACATTAACTATTCATGTTTTTTGTTAGTGTTGCTATTTGCCAGAAGGTAAAAGGATTTATTCAATACAGTCCATAATCAAATTTAAGCTTCAAATCATACATTGAAGCCTTTTTGAAAATTGCCAAAAATAAAATTAGCATTCAAATTCAATTCTTCAAGTAGGCAGGTATCTCTAAATCTGACTGATAAAAATAGTGATTCAGAAATGAGTCTAAAATGGTTCAAATTCAAGTTGAAGCTCCATGTGTTAAAAGCGTGTCCACTGCTCTAAGCTTTAGACAGAAGAAATCCAGCCACTGGACAAAAAACTACAGTATTTCCAGTTGCTAAATTAGTGGAACCAACATAGTTAAAAACTTCTTAGAGAAATGTGGGAGGCATAAAATCTGAAGGACTCGATGAAGGCTTCATTACATCATTCATTACATTTTATTTGGGGTGGAATCATTTTTGGCATCTGTGGATTTGGAAGTGAATGTTATACAGCACTTGGAAAGAAAGTTTCACAAACACAAACCTTCATTTCCTCTGAAAAAGCTGAAATCTGACTGCAGTTAATTTCTTATGGGACTCTGCAGGAATAATGACTAAACACCCACTGTCCTAAATCCAGGTCTTTTCTGGAGTACAGACAAGTTCATTGGAGGTTCACTGTGGTGAAGTTTTCCCTGTTTGTCAAAGATCAATCAACCCACACATGTGCATGGACTCGGTGCCAATACGAGTCCGTGCTTTGTCGTCTATTAGTCAGAACAGCCTTTACTTTACACGCTGAGTCAAAGGATATGAG